>NC_084987.1:14395656-14591586 GCF_963691925.1 Scomber scombrus
GGAGGATACAAATGAGGAAATATGCCAATAATAAGAATGCAAAGAGAAAAAAATATGTCTACTAAAAAATATAAATTGTAACTTAAAATTTAGAATCAGAACATTTAAAAAGTGTCTATTTTCATTTCATCCACCCTGATAACCCCCCATGTTGCTGACATTAGTTTGGCCCACCCAGCCCTTCTTCCTCAAGTCGCATAAATCAGACCTGCTGTGTAATGTAATGTTATGTATGCATGGTAAGCCTTTAAGCTCAGCGAGCTTGTCTGAGGAGCTCTATGGGGAGGCTATGAAATCAGGAGATAAACTCAACATCTCTTGCCGCTGTGGGAGATTGACTGCATGTGTGTGTTTGTAGGTGCGTGTGAGATAGTGTTAGTGGTAGAGTATACATGTGTGAGTGTTTGTATTTGCTTGCTTAATGACCATGAAGTTTCATCTCTGCAGAGACAGCAATGATACATAAGTGGCAAAACTAAAAACAGACTGCTTGTGCCCCGCGCGCGCACCTACACGCACGCACACACACACACACACGCACATACGCTCTCGAATCATTTATCCAGGAGGGAGGCAATGCAGGCTAGAATTCCTTTAATCAAGTTGTTTACGATTTTGAGTTTGACGTTGGCTCACTTGGGAACATTTTCTCCCCTTTTAAGACAAAATGTGAAATTATATGAAATTAGAGGCAGCAGCGGAACTCAGGCACTTATGCAATAAAGACACCCCAAGCCTCAATATATCATTTCCATATGCAAAGGCAGAAACTGGGCGGACAAGATTGTTTCTCCTCACTCTCTCGTTTTTGCTTCATGTTGCCGCTCTTGCTGAGAGGTTCTGTGCAGTGAAGAAGGGAAGAAAGAGAAACGCAGTCAGGGAAGGGGTCCTTTGGGTCTAGACTTGTCAGGAAGCACCTGATGTTCATGGCAGAGGCAGAGAGGGGAAAGTCCCCTGCCTGGTGGGTGGGGTGGGCCACACACACAGATACACACATGCAATGAACATTACCGCATAGCTCATACACACCTCTGGCATGACCCCATGAACTGCGTCTATACCATTAATGACAGATTACACTATACTGCAGTTTAAATTTTTTAATTCATGTTTCCATATTTTATGAAGTAATTTTTGAGTACTGATATTTGTTCAATGTTAGCCTTAACCTTTAAGACCATTCGTGACATAATAAGCTTTTATTACACTTGTGAATCAGTGACCAATGTGCAGCATATAGGGTATTTATGTGTATTTGCCCATTTGTAGCTATGTGTTTTTTTATTTTCAGTATATCCTCTTTATTTTGTATCTTTACATATACCTCACATTCAATTTTATGCATTCCTGATTTGAGTACTGTGGGTTTGCCCTGCAGTCTTCAGTTGGCAGTTACACCTAGAGAATATCAGTAAAGCCACTGAGGACCGGTCAAATGAGTGACTTCTTAAAACATGTTCATCCTGAATCCAGTGTGATTCGTGGATGCAACACAATCAAGGTGGCAAAAGAAAAGTTACAGAATGATGTGAGTTCAATTGAAAAAGGAAGAAAGAGGGTGACAAATCTTCCATAGACCGAGTTAAGTGTTATAAATGGAATGAATGAATCTATTTTAGAGAAAAAAATGTTTTGAATATCACTGAAAAAAAATCATTCTTTAATTTCAAAGGGATTACTGTCCATCACTCAGAGGAACTCTCAATTTTAAATCTATAATAACAAACAATTGCAGACTTTGTGCAAGGGCTCTTATTTAGTAGTACCAGTACTCCATAGTGGTAATTATTTGAATTTGTTTAGATTAGGACCACAGTGAGACAGTATGAGAAAAAACAGTGAGACAGTATGAGAAAAAAAAGCTTTCAAAAAACTTGTTTTACCATTGCTACCACTACTGAGAGAGTGTGTCTAATGATGCATGTCTCTCCTCTTTGTTTTACAGGGCAGCACTTTAAGGAAGAGGAAGATGTATGAAGAGTTCCTTAGCAAGGTGTCCATCCTTGGTAAGTCTGTGTATATGAGTCATAGGGCATCACATCACATAAAGAAGATTATACAGATTTTGCAGAAACTGTTTTTTCTGCATTCATGTTGTTGATGTTGAAGCATGAGTGTGTTTGCACGTGTATGCTATGTAACGCATTATTTTAACACCAAGTCATAGAGTCCAGAGTGCAGGCAGTTAAATCTGCCGAGGGCAACATATACTCTAGATTAGCCCACATAAACACAGGCACATGTTGTCACACAGGGCCCATGGTTCAGCAAGGCCTGTATGTACAGTCCTAATCTTCTCGCACTGTTCATACTAAAGCCAGTCACACTCTCCACTGTCGCTGTGTGGACAATTAAAGAATAGAGAGTTAGGCTAAGCGCTCTTTCCCACTGGAATTTGGATAACACCAGCCTATGCAGGCCATTGAGTTTGGTGGAAAGGCGAATGAGATTCATTCAGACTTTCAAAACGAGTTGCAATTGGAACTGACATCTCATCCCCTTCCACTTGATCGTGTGTGTGTGGTGTATAGACTAAGGCCATGCCCCCTGTACAGAGTTATTAGCTGGCTGAGTAAACACATACACTCAATTCAGGTCTTAGGAGAATTCACGTCTCCGCAAGATCCACTCTCTTTTCATTCACCTCTTTTCTTCTGTGACTCCCTTTCTGACAGCCTTGTCGAGGCCTGTATTCAAATACCCGCCTCCCTCTTCGAAGTGCTTTTCCTTTCCTCTCATCATTCCTCTTGCTGTCGCTCTCCTTCTCTGCCCTACCGCTTTGTATTGGAGGAGGGGTAGGAGGCGGTAGTGTTTTTGTTTGTCTTTGATTTTTGAGATAACCACGAAATTGGGTACAAGCCCTTGATGTTGTGGTATGAATGGGGGAAAACAACATGTTCTTTGTCGCACACACACACACAAAAGCGTCAGCATCCCAATGGCCAATTCCCTGTGTGCATACTATGTATGTGTGTAGGAAGGTGATCCAAGTGGATGCAGGCTCTGCGAAGCGTGAAATGTAGGTTCTTTAGTCAGCACATTTGTGTATCATGTTACCTGCCGAGCTGTTAAGGATCACTTCTATAGGAACTTACCTTTAGCTTTCCAGACAGACAGAGGACATCCATCTGGGGCCGGCAGACACCACGGCCCCAGCAATGGGGACACTGGACACCTCCAAACCACAAGACTTTTCCTCAGTTAATTCCTAAATACATACACATTTACACATACACACAAAAAGACACACACTGGGATCAGTTACTAAGCACATCAGGAGACAATAGTCAGAGACAAAAAGATTCCGCTGTACTTTTACGCCTTTAAGTCATGTCTTAGTCAAATCAAAACACTGAATCATCCTTTTATGTAGACAAAGCTAAAGCTGTGGAGTGAACATTACACTCACTTCACTACAGATAACTAACATTCCTCATATAAATATCTATATTTCTATAAATATCAATATTTCTAAGTTGCTCAAAACTCTTTGGGTTGGAACATTTTTCCCAGTGAAAATGTGTGACCGTCTATGTTTTTGGTTTCTGCGTGAATACCAACAGCTTCTAGAAATATCCTAGGCTAACCACGTCACTGAACATGTGGTTGGACAGTCGGAAAGACAGCTGTCGCCACTGGCTCATACTGTAAGATCAACAAAAATGAAAAAAGATCCTATCTCAGGTTTTGCCAGGACTCATTCACAAATAGTCCATTCTCTACATGGTTTCAAGGGAATTTTTAAATATACTGTATCTTTAAAAATAAAGATCATATCAAAGCATTCATGGGTTAGTCACTTTCTAATTAAATCTAAATTACATGTATTGTTATGTTCAATTCAATATGAAATAATGCCATTTTAAGGTAATGACTGATAATATAAACTCATAAAATTATAAATTGTGTCCCTGTAGTATAACCGAACCACATTTTACAACAATGGATAGGGAATATTTAATTTAAAACACTGATTAAGTCAGCTGGCTTGCACTGCCCATTATATTCCTTCGGTCAGAGCTTTTTGCATGTTGTACATAGTCACTTCAGCACCAAGTAGTTGCTCTTATCTACAGGAATTTACCTTGAGCGAGTGTTTATCTCAAGGATATTTGACTTTCTTTACGATAAAACCTTTGATCATTCTGTTATGGGATAGTCAGATTTGAATTAGCTTCAAAGAAGACAACATTCTGTCAGCACAGACCAGAATCAGTAGAACAGAGAGCTTACAGATTACAGGTTAGTTTCAGCTGGGTGTTTAGCTCTGTGAGGCTCCATGAGAAGAGGGGAGGAGGTAGGGGATCTGGGATTTAATGATATCTGATGAATGACTGGATTAGCCTGAGGTGGGATTTATCGTTCCCACCAGTTTGCTGGACTAGAGTAAGGGACATCTTCTCAGACCATGAAACACACAGAGTTTTTACTTTTGAAAAGTACATAAGATTGACTTGTAAAAAGAAAAAAGAAAAAAAAACCCACACCAGCTGTTACTGATGCATTTTCTATTCACAGAGTCTTTGGATAAATGGGAACGTCTGACTGTGGCTGATGCTCTGGAGCCCGTCCAGTTTGAGGATGGAGAGAAGATAGTGGTGCAGGGGGAACCTGGTGATGACTTCTTCATTATCACAGAGGTAAATCTTTGTGTGTGTGTGTGTCTGTGTGTGTGTGTGTGTGTGTGTGTGTGTGTGTGTGTGTGTGTGTGTGTCTCTGTGTGTGTGTGTGTGTCTGTGTCTGTGTCTCTGTGTGTGTGTGTGTGTGTGTGTGTGTGTGTGTGTGTGTGTGTGTGTGTCTGTCTGTGTCTCTGTGTGTCTCTGTGTGTGTGTGTGTGTGTGTGTGTGTGTGTGTGTGTGTGTGTGTGTGTGTGTGTGTGTGTGTGTGTGTGTGTGTGAATGGGGGATGTAAAAAGGTCACGGAGGACAAGATGCGTACATATGGTCAAATGCTGACCTGTATGTTATGAGTCACACGTGCGCACACAAGTGCATCTGCATGGCTGAGGTGTACCAGTCATACACAGACGCAAATACATACACACATGGGACTTGTAGTAGATAATAACATAACAATAAGTGTATGTATGTGTGCCTTGTCCTCCATGACCCTTGCCACCCCCCATAGTGTGTGTGGATGACACAGTGAATTTTGTAAGAATTTTTGTTTCATTACAGTTTAGTAGAAAAAGTAGTAGGTGCACCAGTAAGACATTATGTGTGGAAACTTTACTTCCCGTTTCCTGTAAGCTGTATGTGTTGACATATGGGGCCCAAAACCCTGTGTGTGTAATCAGCTGGACACCAGGCTTAATGTACATGTCATCGTGCTAAGACGTTGGTGGGCTCTTTGCTGAGATCAGAACTGATCCCACTTTATTGCCAACAGCAGACAGACTATCCTCCTCTGCCACTGGCCCTCATCCACGATTCCTGTGCAAGAAGTAGCCCCCCTCACACTGGAGGCTTTGTTGAGCTGGGGCCCCTGGCGCAGCTCCGTGAAGGGCCCCCTGTCCACACACTTTTGATTAACTCCATACTTAAACAGCTTTTGCCAGGGACAATTCAAGAGAGCCCTGTGTGTGGCGTTAGGGGTGCAATCTGCGGTCATTTTGTCCTTGCCTCCTTGTTACTTCACTCATTCTTAGACTCAGGTTAGTGTGTCTCTCTCGCATTGTCACGCTATCTGTCAGTAATTGTCTGTCCATCTCATTCTATGTCTACCAATAGTCTTAGTGAGCAGTTCATTCATTGCTTATAGTGCATGGGAGTGGTTGGGTGCAGCTAAGCCAGAGGAGGATTTTATCAAAGGTGGCGAGTGATGTATCGCTCCTTGTACCTAGTTTGGCTCACTGTCTGTCTTTCTCCCTCCACCTGTTCTACTCAAGCACAACACTCCTCCCTCCATCCATCTCTCAGGAATTGTATTCATCAAAGATTGGTGAGAAGATTTAAATTAAACAAATGTAAGACTAAAACTTAGTAATGTGGCATACGCAGCAGTATCTAACTAGTCATAACAGGCCAAAGAAGTCTGTACCAGCAAAACCAGCTGCTAGTGAACTGGAACATACAGTGCTATTGCTTGTGAATGTTTTATTTTGTCTTTCCAAAGTCTCACTCACAAAGTAGAAGGTTGGCATTTTAACCTTATAAACTATTGTTTCCTTTTAAATCTATGTACTAACACACTACAAAAAATCTCCCTGTCCAATTATTTATTGACTGGTCAGCATACATCTTATATTCGCCTCACATTATCTGACCCTTGTTGGTCAAATTTGAAGCATCCAGTGAAAGCTTCCTGAAGCTGCAAAAATCCCTTAAAAGCCAGTTTGTCTGTGCAGAAAATGAACCCAATTGGGGTTTAGGACATAAATATAGCAGTTAGCAATGTATGACTCATCAATCAGAGACATCCCAAAGAGGAGAAAGGCAAAATATGCAGAGGAATCTGGGGGATTATAGGATGGAGAGAGGGAGGAGGCACAGGGGAAGTGTGTCACACCAGACCAGACACTGTGAGCCCCATCATTTTGTAGATGGCAGGGTACATCCATACTCATCACGAAGGAACAGTGGCAACATTCCCACTTCCTTAAACTTTTCCTTAACACATATTAACACAATTTTCCTTTTTTTTACTTCACTGCTGCTCCATTTCGAATTCCATCACCCAACAGCAGGATTTGTCTCTTTCTTTAATCCCTTTCCCCTTTCTCCTGTCTATCTTCCATTCTCCTCAAAGCTCCCTCTCTCTGTCCCTCCCTTCTCCGCTCTCTCTCTCCGTCTCTCATGCAGCAGTGCCTGACTTTCCCAGAACAGGGTGGACTGTGGTGGAATGTGTGTTGCTGACTTTCACACGGGGTCAGGAGACCCAGTCTCCCAGGAGGGAGACAAGAGAGAGAGAGAGGGATGAGTCAAAGAGGGCAGGGAGGGATGTATGGGTAAAGAGGAGGTTGATTCAAAAAGGACCACAAGTAAGGAGGGAGAGAGGGATTTTTCGACAGTTTGTTCTTCAGTAAGATCAGTCTCTCCTTACCCTCCTACACTCTCGCTCTCCTCAGCTCATGTGTTTCTTTTTCTTCATGTGCACACCTTTATTTCTTTTGACCAATTCAGGCTGAGATTTCGGCACTTTGTTCAGTCAAAAAAACATTTCTCTCATTCTCACTCCCCCTCCTCCTTCTTCCTCTGTCTCCTCTCACTCGCTTTTGTTGTTTCTGTGGTTTTGGTGCATCAGCCAAAGACAAACCCCACAATGTAAACCCCACAATGTAATCACAAATTACATGCTGCTGATGGGGAGGATTAACAAAAGGGAGATATAGAGCCATCACTTTCTTTGCCTGCTTGGGAGGAATAGGGCCCTGATGAAAAGTGACATGTTTAAATTTTTTTTCTCACACTGTACAAACAAGCCTTTATAGAACTCCGGGGCCACAAAGGCTCAGCTTCACCTTCCCTCGCATCCCCTTCTCCCCCTATTTCCTTGATTCTCTCTGTTCTTTAGGGCTGCACATGCACACACACACACACAGGCTCCCTCGTGCTCATTTCACTCGAGCCCAGCACCCTGTCATCTGTGCTCACTCTGTTACCTGAAATTATGTATATAAATAAGGGAAAGGGAGGGATTAAGAGACTTTTTGAACATCAGAAAGGCAGATTTCAGTGACGGTTTTGAAACATTTTGTTGAAATGGTGTGTAGAATTTGTTGCTCAGAAGCTACATTTCTTTGTTTTTACTTGTAACCTTTTAGAAGAAACGTCCCAAGTTAACTCTGAGTACTAAACTTTTTTTTCTGTGACCTAAATGAGAAACAACATTTTAAATCTTTGAATGATTAGTATAGTATATGCATACATGCAGAGCAAGGCCATCATTTCCAATGGAATGAGCAACTGACGTTAAAAATGCTGTCATGTGTCCAGTGGTATTCTGGCATTGATGGGAAATTATGGTAGTGTCAATTTTATGTAGATAGATGAAAGGTGGAAAAGTTAATTTTGTGTATTTTTGAATTTCAAGGATTTATGTTCTCTCTCTATCAGAGCTTCAGTAAAAAAAAAAAAAGCAAATGTGAGAGGGGATAGCCGACTAGAAAATAGAAATCGAAGGGTTTGAGTGCAGAAGTGGCATAAAACAGAGAAGTGAATGGGGAGAGAATGAGGGGGATGGGACATTGAGTCTCCTGTGTTTACAACCAGTTGATTCCTCTCCTTTCCATTCATGTCTAAACAAAGAGAGTGAAATAGTGCAGCGCCGTCAAGTACAGTAGTTAATTTGTGAACAGGCCTCACCCAGTGTGGTCCAGATAACCATCTCATACTGTACCACCCCAGGGGCAGCGTTCTGCTCCACAGATATTTCTTTTATAAACATCAGAGATCCTCCTCACCACACTGCCAGACACGGGGTGTGGAAGGACCGGCAACAACAAAAGATAGCAGTGGAAAACAGGCAGAGAGAAAGGGAAACCAAAACAAAGAAAATGAATGAATTAACAATAAACAGCAGCAGCGTAATCAAGGGAGAGAGGGAAAAGGAAGAGTGTGAGACAGCTTAAAGAGCAGTAAATGAAACCCTTATATTACTGAAGAACCACCAGCAGGATTCACTATCCAGATAACACTCCTAGCAGCCATACACATACCCAAACACACACACACACACACACACACACACACACACACACACACACACACACACCACACACAGAAAGTAGTGAGTCTGTTCGTATTGACATGTCAAAATGTAACATCTTGCATGTAGGAAATATTAACCTCTGGATTAACAACATGCACAGAAAGAAGGATAGAGGCATGAGAAGAGATGGAGGTAGAAAGGGGATATCCTGAGTAGCCTGTTCATGAGGCCACCCAGTACCAGCAGTGTCTGCACCTTCTCACTCAAATACCAGCACACACAAATACAACAGCTTTTCTCCCAAGATTTATTGTCTTGCATACACACGGCAGCTTCTTTTTTTTTTTTTTAAGAGACAACACAGAAATAGTTTAAGACCTGTTAATCTTTACTTCTGTCCTTGTGTGTCTAGTTGGAGTCAGACAAGAAGGACTTCATTCATTTAAGGCATTGATCTTCCATATAAGCAGTGTTAAGCTCATTTTTCTTAATTACATTTCAGCATATACATGTAGATTACAGTAACAGTTGATGTATTGTCAATGAGTATTTCTCTTTTGTGTGACCCACAGGAACCCTTTAGATCCTCTCAGTATGATGACTTTTGTTGGGGGGGGTGTTTAAAGGACAAATAGGAGACAACATATTGACTTGTTTAGATTGATGACAAGAGGATATGGGAGTGAATGCATTAGCAGAAAGGATGGCGTGAGGACGAACAACCCTTTCCTTATTTTCAGACTTTTCATCCATAGGTTAAAAGGCAGAAGTGTCAGACTTGAGTTGGAAATGAGAGACTAACAATCATGAATCATCATAATCATCGACAAAAAGTAAATGTAACATGGAAAACATTCAGCGTAAAAATGATTACATTGTTTGTAATTTTTCTCCTGTGTAAATTTCACAGGAATGACCACCCAAGGCACACCTGATTATTGTGTAATGTAGCTCATTATAATAACATTTGTCAGTGCAGATTTAAGAAATTAAGATTAAACATCGGAGGTAGTATAGATGCAGATTGGTATATTGTATATATATTGTATATATATATTGTATTTCTTTTCTTTGATTGAGTTTTGAAAAATGTATGAATGAATGGTATAACCTTTATCCTATAACCATGCTCAACTAGACTTTATTTGATGTAGTTTAGTAAGTGCCTTCTAGCTTATGCTACCCTCACACTGTGGCTTAAATGTCATTCAGTATGCCATGAAAAGCCAAACTGGTCAGCAGAGCAGCATTTTAGTCAACCACAAAAGCAAACTGTGAAACACCAGCTTTTCCCCTCTTGCTGCATGCTCATGAGGATATTTAAGGAACAGTGTGGAACAGCACTATGACCCAGGGTAGCAGACCTTTTTCCAACCTCCAGCCTCGTGCTCAGGGCAGTTTAGATAAATGTTCCAGGTGATCAGTTCACCTACTGGGACTGGCTAATCTTTAATCGGTAGTCCTAATCAGACAATTTTCATGCAGCTGGTAAGTGATTGTGATTTAGGCCACCAGCCCCATTATCTGCCAACTGTGTCAGATCAAGCTAAAAACACACAGACATGTTCACTTTCCAACTAATACTCACTAACTTACTCTAATACTGTGTAAACATTCATTGTAGATATTTCTAAAAAAGTGCGTAACTCTATCGGAAAAAAAGTGTGCCCATTGTGGCATATGTCCTCTGGCCTGAATCTGAGGTGTGGTTCATTTTAAAAAATTATATTTTTACTTAAAAATGTAAACCAAAAGCAAAAATGAGATTACCATTCACAAAAAAAAAGATGTGATTTATCCTCAACAGTTGCTGGAAAGTTGTCGCAATTGTCTTTAAACAGAATTAACATTTAGCATGGAATAATTGTCACTTTTAGCATTCATTTTTTGCAGTGTCACGATCAACATCAATGTTTTGATAATACTCTTGATAATACTGTCTTCCTCCTTAAACAGGACAAAAAAGACATTTTCTGTTCATTAATTAACTCTTCTTCATGCTTATTGCTATGCTCGTACAACAGCGCCAATCTTGCTGCTGATCGTGTGTTGGATTATGTCTTGCTAATAAAAAGTTATAGTAATGCAAATTTCCGTTGTTTGTTGAGAACCAACTATAAAGAGTGACTTTTAACTAAAAATAAGTAAGCAAACATGAGTCAGCCCACAACGCTCTTAACAACTTCAGCCAACAGTAAGAGTGTTACTGCCCTCTCTTCCAGTGGTTGGGAGACCCCCCACTCCACAACTAAATTCACCCTGCTGAGTTGCGTGTTTGGAGGTCATGGCATTGTGGCACAGTTTGGCCAGGTATGACTTGTAGATGACTCTACCATGCACAATATTCCCCACTTCTCCATAGTTAATTTCAAGCACTAACTCAAAATTACACACATCCCTTTCACTGAAATACAGTCACACCTTTGTTTGCCTGCAGTAGGGAGCTGGCGGTTTTGGGGTCCTCATTAAGGCTCATTATATTCATATTTAGCGTTATTAGCCTGGTCAGCAGAAGGAACAAAGCGTGCAGAGAAGGATTAGAAATGGCAAGAGAGCGCTGGAACGGTCAAGTCTGTTTTACGACACGGTCCAAGACAAGCTGGGAAGTTCCCCAACTCATGTTTGACCTGCTACCAATTACACTCGAACTTGAGCGCATGTAAAAGCCTAGAAATATGCCAAATGAATATCCATCACACACAAACAGCCATGCTTTGAGAAGGTTGTCAAGTGTTTGGCATATATGGCATCAACTACAATTCCACACATAGTAGTAGCTCTTATGCAAAGAGAAAAATGATGCTCATTTATGCACTCAAAATTTGTCAACAGCTGCAAGAAATGACAACACAAACTGTTATCATCTGTTGGGCAGATAGAATGGAAATCCGATTTCCTCCGTTATACTTTTTAGATGAGTCACATTCATGCACACATACACGCACACACACTGATGGATCCACTGTGATGGATAATACGCGTAACGTGGTTGGTCAGTCTGTCCAACAGACATTAGCTGTTGATTTACTCACTCTGCTTGTGCATGTGCATTTGCAAATACACACTATGAGTAACTGAGAGCATACTTGGTTTGTGTGTTTACATGAATGTGTGTTAGTGATTTGGGGTTATTTAGGGACAATATATTTGGATTTCCCTCAGTCTTGGACAATGCAGTTGTTTTCATTTTGTGGTTGAATGCTGATAAAGGGGATTATGTGATGGAGACACTGAGGGGCATTTCAGAATCAGTTAAGTCCTTATCAGGCTTAGATTTGGTATTTATTACACTCTGGAGGTAAAAAAGCAGAACCAAACAGAGTATCACATGGGCCACTGGAATATATGAGTGTGTGTTCGTCCCAAAGAAAAGTGGGCTAAATCCTGTGCACCTGTGTTCTTATGAAGCAAAGGAATTTCTCGTCAGCTTAATCCTCCTGATGATTTTTAGCTCTTTCAAAATAACTCCCCCCACCTTTGTCTCCATCCATCTCTTCTTCACCCACACCCCCCTCTCTTTTATTTTTCTGCCTCTCATTTTGGATGTTCTCTTGTCTTTTCTTTCTTTCCTTCTTTTCTTTTCTGTCTCCAGGGAATAGCCTCTGTTCTGCAGCGCAGATCTGACAATGAGGAGTACGTGGAGGTTGGACGACTTGGACCCTCTGACTACTTTGGTGAGTGGCTCTGGGCCGGTACAGCCTTTTCTCTTCCAAATTTGGCACCACACAAAAAAGCTATAGGTCAAAACAACAACTTGTTTGTATTATGCCTAATATTTAACATTAGACATGTAAATTGTGCAGAAGGAAACCCAAAAATAGCAAATCTGGCTTGTCACATAGCTGAGGAGGTCACATGTTGATTAAATTGCACTGAGGTGTAGTATGAGTGTTTTGTCTTAATATAGCAAAAGTTAATTATCAAATAATCTCTTCACCAACAAAACACAAAAAACAACTACCCACAAACCAACATTTTGCTCAAACTATTAATTATTTGTTATGGATTATAGATGTATTACCAATAAATGTACCGATTTTTTTCTTGATGAAAGGTTATTGTTTGATCAATGAAAATTTTCAGAAAAAATGCCATCAGCATCATGAGTCCAAGGCAGTGGTGGAAAGTAATAAAGTACATTTACTCATATGCTGTACTTAAGTAACATTTTGAGGTACTTGTGCTTCACTTGAGTATTTCCATTTGATGTAACTTTATACTTCCACTCCACTACATTTATCTGACACCTTTAGTTCCTTTTCAGATGAATGAGTTGTTAACAGCTCCAACAAATAGTGATTTTTCCCTATTAATTTAACTTAAAATGGTTTCATTTCAATAAAAGTATAAATGATCAAATATTTTACCAAAATTCAAGGATTAGAGAAAAAGTCCAAAAACTGAAAACAGATTTGTCAGTTTTCAGAACTTTTCCTTCTATTTTCTCCCATTAATCATCTCACAACCCCTAAGATTTGTCTGGTGAGTAGGATGTTAAGGATGTCAAGTTGTCATGCTGGACTTTTACTTGTAATGTAGTGTTTATACATTGCTGTATTCTAACTTTTACTTAAGTAAAGGATCTGAATACCTCTTCCACCACTGGTCAATTCCTGTTTTTTCCGTTCAACAGTCCAAAACTCAAAAACAGTCTGTGTCTTCATTAATATAAACCAAAGTCTTGCTTGAAAAATTATGTAAATGATGAATTGATTACCCCTAAATTAATTTTAATATAGTCATTCAGCTAAATGTTTAATGGACTAGTCATCTCAGCTCAGGACAATATATCATGTTGGTCTAAATAATGTGTTGTGCAAATTTTAAATGTCATGTTTTTTTTTTTAAGTAAAAATGCTCGGAATAAAGAAAAAAACAAACAATGAAATATTTAGGAAAAGTGATTTACCTTTTTTACTCCAGTAAGTTGCATTTTGTTGGAATAGTTTTTTTCCCGACATTTTCACAAAATATGTAACTATGAAACAGATCTGCCCCTCTTTACAATAAAAGCCACCTTAGAAGGCATCAGAATTATTTATTACATAGTGATACCTTACAGATGCTGACATTTAATTCATAACAAATGCTTAGACAAGATAAAATATCATTCATACATGGTACATGATCAAGAAAAGTTTACTTTTTCTAGATTTGTGCACTTTTGTGACATCCTAACTAAACACTAAACACTTGGTGTGGTCCTCTCTCTTCTCTCTCTCCTTCAGGTGAAATCGCCCTGCTGTTGAACCGTCCCAGGGCTGCCACTGTAGTTGCCCGTGGTCCACTTAAGTGTGTGAAGCTGGACAGGCCCCGCTTTGAGCGTGTGCTGGGGCCCTGCTCAGAGATCCTCAAGAGGAACATCCAGAGATACAACAGCTTCATCTCTCTCACAGTGTGACAGGTCGGCCCCTTTGGGCCCCACCAGCAGGGGTGGGCAACATCAGCATCAGAGTTTTAGTCGGTGGGTGGGAAGGGGTGAGGATGCGGGGTAAAGGACGTGGGTTTTACATCTACAATGACAGGGCACTCATTTGCTGCCTCTTTTCCATTTTGTGCATTTCTTTCTTTTGATCTTGTGCACTTTGACTTGACCTGTGCTGTCACGTAGCTTTATGTCAAAAACAACATGCAGGAGTGTAAAAATCAGAGCAAGGACAGACACCATTAAGCTCATTCTATCTTGTAAATGAATCATATGTACAGTGTTTCAACTGTATATGATGCATGCTTCTCGACTGACAAAGGATGGCGTTTGCACTTTCGTGAGTTTATGAAGAGTAAGGATTCATTCAGGAAATAAGAAGGAAGCAAAGTCATGTTTACGTACAGCAGGAAGAATTGAGTACCCATGTCTTTGCTCGCTGCCTGTGGTTTGCCTTTTTTTCACTTCTGGGTGTGCGTGCTGCCGTTTCTAGGTTAAATCAGACCTGCACTACACACACCTGTTTTCCCTAAAATGTAGGTGTAGAGGTTTGAAATAAACTCTTGGCTGTTTTATTCCTTTTCAGTGCTTTTTAAATGTGCTTTTACTGCTATTAGGTTATTTGAGGCAGTGATATGTTGAGTTAAGATCTGACTATTGCATGGATTGTGCCAGGCAATTCAACTGACAAGTTGCTTTTTTCAGATCCTCTCTATCCCAATTTTTCCTGAAATGGTTCAGTTTGATCCATGAGCTGTGGTATTCCAAAGGCGCAATAGTGGTATCAGTCCAGTCCACACACACAAACAGAGTCTGAAATACACACAAACATATTGTATATGCGTACACTGTCTCAGGACTAAATGAATCTTCAAAACACACACACAAGTCTTACCTGATGCTTTTTTAAGCTAATTTTGTTCTATGTTATATTGCTAGATGAAAGCTTTTGCACCACTTTGCAGGACGTAACGTTGGGTCAATACAGCAGTTTGATTTAGCTGTTTTTAAGACTTCTATGTTATATATATATAAAAAAGAGGTTAAAAAAAAAAAGCTTTCCTTTAAACTATTGTAATCTGTCAAAGTTGCACAACTGACCCAGCGACTGATGTTGTATAAAATGGGACCTTAAGAAAAGAATCTTTCTGTATTCTCTCTCTCTGTATCTCCTACTTTCAACTATCAAACCATCTTGAGCAAATAAAGATAAGCTTCTGAAATACTCTTTATTTGAGTCGTTATTTTCTCTTCATGGGCCCTGCCTTGTGCCGGTGTCAATGTGACTATTTTTCACATTCTTTCCCCCTCGTTTATCCCAACTTCTGGCATCGCCACCTCCTCTCCTGACTGGACTTTACTCTCTCCCTTTCCCTTTATATCAGGCCTCCCTCTAAAATCTCTGGCTCCCTCTGCCCCGCCCTGTTCTCCATCCTTCTCACATTAAGCCAAGTGTCAGTCATTCGTCAGTCTGAGCTGTCAGAAAGTCGCAGAGCTCCTCTCAGCCGGTTTACACCACAGTGGACTAAAGCAGCTCTAGCTTTGACACATTCCTCCTCATCTTAATGCAAACTAAATCAACTAAGGAATGCGCCCCCAACTTGCAGACATTGAGTTTAGTAAGACCCCTCTCTGCACATATACACATGCTCACACATACAAATTCATCACTTCGACAACGCACACTAACACACATGAACATGAAAAAACACACAAGTTTGGGATGGATTTGTAACTCAGTGAAACAAGTACTACCTGTCCATCACCATTCAGCAAAAGTGTAGGGTTTGATTTCCTGGAAGACATTTGCATCGACTAATGGCAGTTAGCCATGAATATCAAATCTACATTTTTATACAAACTTGCAAGTGCACCCACTTTGATGCAGTACATGACCCATCTTTTTCTCCCCTTCATTTGTCCACTGTCACTTGGTTGCAGACACTGACAGTCATGCAGTTTGGCTCCATCATTTTAGTACTGCTGACTCTTCAAAGAATCCCATTTCTCTTCCTAGCTGTTTTTGACATCTCATTTTCATCTCTCCTTTTGCCTTTGCTTGCTTGAAAGCTGATGTTTCAGTTCCACATCATCCTAAATGTATAGCGTAAGAAATAGTTGGTAATATAAACACAAAGAAAAAACAACAACTCTACAACTATATATGATTGTATGTGACTGAAAATGGGCCTCGTGGTGGGATTGATTTCTTAAAACTACTAATTCCTAGAAGTGCTATTATTGAAATCCCAAAAGGTATTGGCATCATATATCAACAGATCAGTTTCAACCTGAGCAAACTCTCACTATTGATGAAAACTAAGGGGTCTGTATGAAGGCTACAGAAGAAGCTGGTATTGAGTTATCTTTCTTCACAAAGCTTTATTGGCAACACTGGTGACATTAAAATAAAGCTGTCTACCTGGGCTGACCTTTGTGTGTGTGTGTGTGTGTGTGTGTGTGTGTGTGTGTGTTAGCGTGCATGCGTGTGTGTGTGTGCGTGTTTGGTGTACGTCCAGAGCACCTGATTACGCACAGCCATTACTTGACCATCCTGGGTGGGCCAGTTGAGGACAAAACTTGGCGCTGTCGCATGAGCAGTAAGATGAAGCATTGACACCCCGGCACTGTGCCAGCATTACAAAAAGCGAGCACTACCAAACACACACTTTCACACACTTCTTTACCAATTTTTAATTTAGGTCACTTAGCTCTCTGTTTGAGTCCTTTATGCTTTCATGGTTTCATAATCCGTCATACAGCTCCTGTGGTCCCACTGTGCCTGTAACATTGAGAGCAACATTTCACCAGCTAAGCTGCCAGTTCAAGTAACCATGTTCATATTGCAGGCAACATGATCGTCAGGTTAGGAGAGGCCCAGCCATCAAGACTCAGTCAACAACAGTGAATTAAAAAGTACTTTTTTGCTTGAAATGATTTTATCTAACAAAATGGATGAAAAGTTGATTATAGCCTTTTAAAGCTTCCCAGTATTATTCATATTTTTTATATAAATGCCTGCAAACCATTGGGTGGTGTGCATCCCATGCTAAGGTTTATAATGAAATGTGAATTTTTATCACTGAGCTCCTTTCTCTTCTGTCCTCCTCCCTCTCTCTCTTTCTATCCATCCATTTATATCCATTAACATTCATGTACTATTAATGCATTCACTAACCTAAACTTCTTCCCCGGAGTTGTCTGTGCTTTCTCATCTCACAGGTAACCTGGGACTGTAGACGTCGGGATGACAGATTCCAGTCCTGGACCTTCTAACTTCAATGTTGATTTTCAATGTGCTTCTCTCTCCTATCCATTCTCTCGCTCCTCTCTACCCCAACCGGTCCAGGCAGATGACCTCCCACTTTGAGCCTGGTTCTGCCTGAGGTTTTATTCCCGTTAAAGGGAGTTTTTTTCTTGCCACTGTCGCCAAGTGCTTGCTCGTGTGGGAATGCTAGGTCTCTTTAAATTAAAGAGTACGGTCTAGACCTACTCTATGTGTAAAGTGCTTTGAGATGACTTTTGTTGTGATTTGGCGCTATATAAATAAAGATTGATTGATTGACACTTTGTCACTACATATCATATAGATCTCATCATTTCCATTCAGTAATTTAAACAAGTTGGTCATAGTTTGGACAGCTTGCAAAGCTCAAAGCTGCAATAAAAAACAAATTCTTGGATCCGAGTTATGTCTTACATACAGTGGGTCATATACCTCCAGCTTTCACATTGTTATATGTATCTTTTAACAAATTGTGTTAAATGTTATGTCTTTGAACAAGTGAACCGTTTTTTTCTACTTGTTGTTCGGAGTGTTTTTCCATGTTATTTTCACAGCCAATTTGTTACTCATTAAATGATTTCAGACTTGCTCTCTTTGCCATATCCTGCCCGCTCGAGTTTTAGCTTTGTTTGCTCAACTGTGCCTCTTTTCACTCCCTTTCAGTGAGAAATAAAGTGGTCCATGAGGGGAGGAAAGTGTGCAGTAGCAGGGACTTGACCCCAACTGCACCACCATCCTTTCTACTCCTTCCATCCATCCTTTTTGTGCTGCTGCGGCTTGGCTCCACTACAACTCCCAACTACTCCCACATTGGACTATGTTTGGTGTGGAACCCCTGTGCATCTTGTTGTCCAAACATACAAGAGCACAGTGTGTTAGTGGGGAGGAGGAGAGGGAGGAGACAGAGAGGATAACAGAGAGGATAAAGTAGGAGATGGAGGAGGAACATGAACATGCAGGAGGAGGGGGCTTCAGTGACAGTGCCTCTAATATGTGTTCACTTGGTTTTAAGTGCACCCACGAGTGGTGTGAGGTCCACTAATCTAACCAGCTAGATAGATGTTAAAGAATGTATCTGAGCATGGGAATGTTTTGCCTACTAATTTACATTAATCCAAATTCCAAGTTTTATGTAACGATTGCCAAAAATTTACAAGATAAGAAAGCTGGGAGTGATTTGTGCGTGTGTGTGTGTGTGTGTGTATGTGTGTGTGTGTGTGTGTGTGTGTGTGTGTGTGTGTGTGTGTGTGTGTGTGTGTGTGTGTGCATACTTGTATGTTTATTAGTTGCATCCCATAACCAGACACAGCCACCCATGATCTCATGAGAGGATGTTTTATTTGGTGCTGCATATTTAGATCTGGCACAGTGAGTGTAGCCCCTGGGTGCATGACCCTCACCCCCCCTTTCTCTGTTTCTCTCTGATTCTCTCTCTTTTGTTTCCTGTCTTCCTCTCCTACTCCCTGTGTTCCCATAGCTGCCATCTCCGCTTCCCTCTCTCTTTTCTGGGGAGATCCAGGCTAATTAAAATGCCTGCCAACAGTGGGCTACAACCTCCATTGAGTTTCCCTGCCTTCTCCCACCTCCATGATCCTCACACCCCAGAGGAAGAATAAACCCCACAACCGCCTGCGCTAATGACCAGAGCCTTTGATACGCAGCTCTTTTCTTGTCTGGATATATTGGGTGTGGCGACTTGACTGTTCCAGAGCAGAGATCAGCCTGGCTGGGTCAATGCTATTGGCGCACTGGCATCTCATCTATGCCTGTTCCCACTTCTAGAGCTCTGATTCTCAGCTCTAATTGTGACCTTCTCAGGTCATAGGTCACCACCCAGGCATGGTCACAGGTGATTGAGCAGTAGTGAGGCTGATGGGATTGAAAGGTTAGAGATGAGAAGGGGTGTTGAGCCGAGGTCAGGGGGAGAAAGGAGAGTCAAAAATTGGGTCAGGAGATCATCACAAGGTCCAGCTCAGTCAAAAGCTGCCCCTCTAAATAGTGACAACCAAAAGTGTGTAAATAAAAATATGGCGTTAGTAGAGCACCATAATAAGTGCAATACATTAAGATAAGTAATACATTCAAATGCAATCATCTTTGTCGTTGATGTTTTCAGAGGGGCAAATCAGCAAAGGAACAGATGTAAGACTCTGGAAATTTCCCCTGTCTTTAAAGTGACATGTCCTTTGCTGTTTGTCCACAGTAGGACACGGGCGGCTGCCTCATAGGAAGAAAGGAGAAAGAGGGAAAGCAACAAATGAAGGAGGGGATGAGATACCATCTGTTTGTTTTTCTGCTTTTCTTTCCCAAGCTTGTTATCGTTCCTCATTTCCTGCTGGACGACAAGTAAATAATTCACATGTATACATGTACCGACACTGAGACCAGGCCTCCCCGACTTGCCTCAATTTTGGCCTGAGTTTCAAAGTTATTCCCAGCCAACGGAGCCTTGTGTGACTCGCCTTCAAACGACGTGTAGAAAAAACAAACAAAAGACTGAAATGTTCTCTTAAAATTCTGCATGCTCAAGGGGAAATAATGGGTCAGTAGCATTTTTCTGAGTGAGATATTCCATCGTGCACATGACTCTGCAATCTCCTACCCACGTTGCCCCCGGCCCAAACACAATCCATCTCTTCACTTGAGCTCTGACTTCACTCCCTGGGGATGCAGCTCAGCAATTGTCTCAATTGTTCCTTTTTGTGTGCCTCCTACTCTCTGAGGAATCGTTAGAGTTTTGAGTGCAGATCATAAAAGTAGTGGAGTACTGTTCTAATCACATTAGGAAGGTGAAGGAATGCAATAAGAGAAAAGTCCCAGATGGACTATTTAGGAAATGGTCTCAGACGCCCACTCAGATAATGTTAATAGATCTTTGACTTACAGACATTTTAGATGATGCTACAGGCTCTTACAATTTCAATACACCCACTCCAGTTTGGAGCATCGCAACTCAAAAGCTGACAAATAAAAGATGATTTTTCTTCAGTATCTGGATAAGATTTGGCATCTTCTCCAGGAATAATAAATGTCAGCATCTAATCTAAAGCTATCCTTACATCCGAGGGAACTCACCTCATCCCCCACAACACAACCACTCAGTACAGGTGTGCAAAGTCACAAGGCAATGGTTGTCGAGTGTCTCTTGATTGTCAGGCCACCCTGGGCATCCATAACCCTCCAGCCCCTCCTTGAAGACCCCCAAATCCTTCAACATCCCAGCTGTACCCTGAGCTATGCCCTGGGCTGAGGCAGTGGCTCGGGAGCAGGGGTGACCCAGCTCTCCCTAAACCCTGCAGGAATGTGTGGATTTGAGTGAGCGCTGTAACCAGAGAGCACTCTTTCCTATCTTTAAGCTCATAATGGAGGCACTTCCTGTTGATAATCAGTGTGTTGTGATCTCCCTCTGCCTCAGGATTTTGACACTTCATTTTAAATCCTAGGAGAGGAGAAGGAGGAAAAGAGGTGTTATTATGGTTCTGGTCTGTGTACCATAATGACAGTATGGGCTGGCATCAAAGGCTTGGAGACCAAATATAGGCTATTTTTCTAATTTGAGTCCCACATCTTATAAAAATCCTCTGTGTATGCATGCGTGCTGTGTCATTATTGATACAGTACATAAATTGTATGATATCACAAAAAAGAATGGGTCTCTCAGGGTGTCCTGGAGGGCCAGAACTCCAGGATGGATGCCATGTAGACTCTGGTTTAATTCAACAAGTCAGTCAGTCAGTCAGTCAGTCAGTCAGTCAGTCAGTCAGTCAGTCAGTCAGTCAGTCAGTCAGTCAGTCAGTCATTTGATATAGCACCTAATTTGAACTTCAAATCTAATGCAATTCAAAGTGCTTTACAAACGAATGAAAAAACATAAGATGTTAAAAATGGATTTAGAGACTAATGCATGCTAAAATAAAAATGGGTAGTTAAGACAATAAAAGATAATACAAGCAATAAAAAATAAAATTGTGAGATACTACACAACATAAATAGCAAAATGTTGATAAAACTAAATAGATTAAACTAAACAATAAAATAAATTTTGTTTATGCTTTGTGAGAAAGCTAAAAAAGAAGAACTGTAGGATCTGAGGAGCCTTCCTGGTTCATAAAGCAAAAGCATTTCTTAGAGGTAGTCTGAGAGCAATACCATGCATAGCCTTCTACACTAACATAATAATAAATCCGAGATATTACAGTGTACTACCAGTGTAAATACTTTTAAGTAGGCATAATGTGCACTCTCCTTTTGGTATTAGTCAGCACTTGTGGAGCAGAATTTTGAATTGATTACAGCTGATTTATTGTATCCTTTGGTATACCAAGGAGAGCACCCAGCCTGCTAGTTATAAATGTGTGCATCAGTCTCTCTGTGTTGCTCAGAGAGAGAAATGGATGCACTTTGAAGATGTTTACATTTTTTTAAACCTCACATATGAGCCTTGAAATTAAAATCAGAATCAAAGATCACTTCTAGATTTCTTCTTCTATGTTTAGTTTGGAGGAAAGTCTCTTTCTCTCTCAGCCTTTGAACCAATGATCAGTATTTCTGATTTTTCCAGGTTGAGCTGTCTGGTGGTCCATAGTTTAAAAGCAGCACTCAGGTCAAGTTGCACCAGAACTGAAGACTTGTTGCTGTCAAGATTAGTACTGATGTTGTTCACTACTTTTAGCACAGCTGTCTCTGTGCTGTGATGTGTCCTAAAACCCGATTGAAACATTTCTCATTTAGTGAGAGTTAGAGTTTGAGTTTAAAAAGGTACTTAGCTGATTAAAAACTATTTTTTCTAAGATTTTGCTTAAAAAAGGGATACTTGATATCACAGTTCACACACTTGCTCAGTGTTACAATATGAAGGTTCCCTTTCTTTGAAATAGGTTTTACTAGAGCAGTTTTAAAATAAGTGGAAAAGACACCAAGCTGTAGGGAGTGATACGTATATTGTGGCGAGGGTGTCTTCAGATACAAAATTAAAAATAGTTTTAAAAGGGTTTAGGACTTGGTCAAGGGAACATGTGGAGGGCTTCAGTTCTGTTATTATTTTCCTGAGAGTTTCAGCATCAACAAGGTTAAAACATTCCAACTTGACAGCACTCTGTACAGAGGATATAGGTAAAAGTGCATTGTGCTTGTTCTGCTGGCAGATACTAGATTTAATGTTGATTATTTTCTCCATTAGGTAGCCAGCAAACTCTTCACACTTAGAACCTGAGAGCTTGGAACTGTAGTAATTGCGGGATTTACCAGGGAATCTATTGTATAAAATTGTGAATGTTGGTGTTTTCATCAGGTTTTAGAAATATGCTTGCTGTGATGTTTGATTTGCCTGGTTGTAATTTGTTTGTTGTTTTTCAGTGAGTATAGTGTAATGTATTACTAATTCTGTTTATCGCCAACTGCATTTTTTTTTTAGTTCCATTGTTTGACTTTTTTTCCATGGGACAACCTTGTTTGTATTTTCCTGGTTTTAATTGGAGCCAGTGCGTCAAGCTCTGTGTTCATTTTATGGCTAAAGTTATTACAGTTGTGGCTAAAGAGCGTTGCAGCGTTTTTTGACAATACGTTCTGTGGTACTTGACAGAGAATGATTGAAACTGTTGTAAAACACACAGTAGTGGTCAGACAGAACTGTAACAGAAGAATATGATATACTGAAATTCAAGTTGTGCTCATGTTTGAGTCGGTATGTTAACATTTTGTTTGAAATTCACACATATCCATGCAAATCCATAAAATCCATTCAGCAAGTATTTTTTTCCTAACTTTCTTTTGTGGGCTCTTTTATTCAGGCGGGAAAAAAACCCAACAAAAAAACAACGGGGGTCTCGTTAACTCCATCCCATCTTTTGATTTTTTTCCCCCTCTCTTTTCTCGACTTCACTTGCTTACATACATCCCTCAATGCTGGGTCTGGATCTGGTACTGCTTTTATAGCCCCCGATAATAACAACAACAATAAAAGAACCAAAAACCTGCTGTAATTATTTTTTAAAAGCAGTTATAGTGCTGCTTCCAGAGGAGCTTGCTGGGAGTTTGTTGGGGTAGGGAGCTCACATTAACCACCATTAATCGTTACCACGATTCGTGCAAAACAGCATCACAGTATGTCCCATAAACTGAATAAAGCTTCTTTCCTGGAGATGTGGTTGCTATAGGAATGGTGCCTGGACCCTGCTCTATATCATAGCATACCTGATGTCATGGTAAAGCTTCGAGCAACCAGGTGTGCCAAAGTGGATTGTAGAACTGGTCTTACTCACACTTTAATCCAGGGGCTTTCTTTTTGTGGTTTGGTTTTCTTTCAAACCTTTTTTACCCTTTCCTTGTCTCAGGTCATCCTCCTCCCTCCATCCCATTCCTCATCCTTTCCTATTCACCTCATGGATAGCTAATGTTGCTCAAGTCAAGCAGAGAAATCTCTCCTTAATCCCCTTGATACAGAGCCCTGCCCCCTTCTCACATACACATCACCACCACCATCGTCACGACCACCAGTAGTTCCCCCATCTCATGGTCCCCTCACCATCAGTGGGGCGGCCTACGGCTAGTGAAAGACACATGGAGAAGGAAGGGTAAATAACAAAATGAAGGCCCCATCTGACATGCCAATTGGAGTAATTATGGGCTTAAAGACTCCTAATACATTTCTGAGGACAGCTTTGTGTGCCCCCTCTGAGAACTGAGCTTGTCTGTCATATAGCGACATAAACATGACCTGTCACTGGGCCCATGATTGATTCATTTTGCTTTAATATACATTTTCATTAGTTTTCATATAAGGGTCCCACATCTACATTTTTATTATATTAGTTTGTTTGGATGATATTTCTTTGCAAGTCAAAGCCATTTCTTTCCACTTAACATTGGTGCATAATCCTATAAACTCCCCTGTGTTTATTATGAGTATGCCCCTGTATATGTTTCATTCTCTATGTCCTTATTTCAGGGCCAGATTCATGTAAGGCAATCCTTGTCAGCTATTTTCCCATTGGCACTAATAGAAGGCTTACATTTGTGCCACTATAATGTCCAGGCTCAACACATAGACCTCAAATTTTCCTCCATCCGTTTCGGGACCGCAGTGAGACAGGGCAGCTCTGTCTACTCCTGTCCTTTCCACATCGTCCTGTCCCGCCTTTGATGTCCCCCTGCCAAGAGTCTGATTTGTGGGTTAGCCATGGCCTCCCCTCCTTGCCTCCGAACCCACAGAACATGGGGACGCAGTGGGAGTTCCCACAGTTTTGGGGGAGTTCGAGTGTAGAAAGGAGGGGGGGGTTGGGTCAGACCACCACAGAGCTGGGGAGACCCCTGTCTTCCTCCTCGCCGGTTCCCACCGCTCCCAACATGGCACACACATGTTGAAAAGGTCAGGTCTTGATAGACAACAGAGCACCGGCAATTACGCTGCTATTTCTCCGTGGCTGGAAGTCCCCTGTTTTCTGTGTGAGTGTGTGTGTGCAGAAAGAATTTTTTTTTTCGTTCATAGAGAATAAAGAGGCAGTGTTTTAAGGGGAAAAAGGAGCTGGGACGGGGGGAACAGTGAACTGCATGTAAGGACTTGTGCCCAGATTGCTTCATGTCTGTCTGTCTGTCCATTTGTGGAAATTAGAGAACGTGCCTGAAAGAGTGCAGGTGTGTAAGTAAGTGTAAGTGTTAGGGTTCCCACTGCTCATACCTGAGCTACAAGTCTGATTTTGTTTCTAGAAGGCATTTCCTTTCCTCACATATGTAGTTGAAGCTTGCTGATGCTTCCTCTACACTTTTGTGGTCGGAGGCTGCATCCATCTCTGACCTAAACGACGGGGTCAAATCATTGCAACCTGCAGGAACTGGATGCTGAGCCTGCAAGGAATGAGCAAGTACACAACACACACACACACACACACACACACACACACACACACACACACACACACACACACACACACACACACACACACACACACACACACTCTCTCTCTCTTTCTCTGATTTGTTCCAGCGTGTTCCCAGTATTTTCTCTCTTTGGTGTCATTTCTCTTTCACACTGAACACCTATTTAGCTCTCTAAGGACAGCTTTCATGGAAAGAGTACAGAGTGAAAAAGTCAAGGCAGCGTTATGACAAGAGCAGACCACAGCTTGACAGATCTGGAGATCACACGGAGAGGATGCCGCGGTCCCTTAACAACTGAAGTGTGCTCCTGTAATGTATAATGTGTTGCAGCTGGAAGTTTGCCTTGCATACCTTGTACCACCAGCTTTGTGCATTAATGTGTGCATGTGGCCACATTTTTGATCCCAGAGGTGAACTTACACTACGTAGTTGTGACTTATGAAAGCGCAGTTGGGCATTGTGCCCCCTGAATGCCTGCACACCTATAGTGCCTTAAAGGAAAATGGGTTCATAGGGGTGCTGGGAGGCCCCACAGAGCACTTCATTCAGGTTGCTATGCATGTTAGAGAGATGAACGCCTGTAAATGGCTGCCGGTAATCGTCCCCATAAAAGAGCAGCTGCGTCTAGGACCATTTGGAAGTATGGCTGCTGTACTTGGCCTCCCTTCACTGCTTAATATTTAGGTGAACAAGCAGTAGAGTGTGTGTTTGAGTATTTGTCAGTGTGACTCTGTGTTTATGTGTGTAGAGGTTGCCCTGGATATGCACTCTGCTCTGGATAACTTCCAAGTCCAATCTATATCGCTACCAGGCTCTGGAATGTACCTTTGCTCCTGGGAAATCTCACCTGAATTACTTGCCCGTGTGAGTGTGTGTGTGTGTGCGTACATGAGCAACCCAACCATAAATGTAACCACTGTTTCTAATGGGCCTATTACAAGACATGAGCTCGTGTCAAATAACACACAGCTCCACACTAAAAACATCAAGACACAACCCACTAATGGAATCAACTTTGTCATCATAGACGTTGATGAGCTAGTTAGGGCTTTGGTTAGCTCTACCCTGAGGAGGAGGGAGGAGATCATTCAGGAGTCTACAAAGGACCTGCGCCTTGTGTCCGTGACTCATGCGTGCTCATGATATGGCTGGTTGGTGCTAGGGGAGACACCAGGTTATGAGCTGTGTTTGTTTCTCTGTTGCAAGGCAATCCACTCTGTAATCCACTTGGTCTTTGACATTATGAGGTGCAATTGAACAGGGATGCCCAGTGGAAAATATGCACTCGCTTTCATTGGAAAGGAAATATAACAGCTGAAGGTATCATAACTCACAAATATGCAGCTATCAGTATGTAGAGTTTCTATTGTCAGCTCTGCTATCTTTTTATGGTTTCTCGGCACAATGAAGTGTGAGATTCTTTGCTTTCGCTGCAGGGTCAAAGTTCAGCTGTTCAGGGATCAAGTTGAGATTGAGTTAAGGATGATAATGTGTGTGTTATAACACGTACAGGGATACACGATATAGTTTTGAGCATATCCAATAGGTGTCAGAACTTTTGGGCTTACATAAGAGTATCACAGAACATTTTGTCATATGAATGGTTTAAAACAAAGATTCTTCATTGGGAGAGAGATAATGATTATTCACTTGTTAAAGGTTGATGGACCAAATAAATATGAGGACAATCCCCTACAAAGTCTTAAGTGATGTACATTATGAGTATATTGGAATTTTGTCAGTGAAACAAACACAAAATTAAATAAATATATACAGTAGTTTAACAGCATATTCTAAAGTATTAAAGACAGGAAGATTCCAAATAAGAAGTCCAGGTAGATACTGTATTTAATATGAGATGAGATTTCCATCATCACCTCCTTTCTTTTTATCATTATTCAAAAATCCTCTTTGAACCAGCCTCATTTCGTCCTCATTCTCTCTATGTATAGGTTTATTTTGATTATGAACCAGATCGAACATTAAGCTGGACAGCCAACCAAAAAATCCCAAAAACTTCCCTTTCCTAGCTTAAAAGACAATTGGGTTCACCAAGTCAACACTCCTCAAATGATCACTCATTCTTACCATAGATATATATGATATAAACAGACATCCTTTATCCAGACTAAGAGGCAAACTTCAATCCCCCAAGGGCAATGCAACTCATATCCACCACATTCTTAAAAAATATTCACCCGTTTTCTTCGCTACTCTCACTGGGAACTATGTGTGGCCTGGGGGGGAAACAGGAGTCATCACCTCACTCAGAATACATCGTCTCCGCAGCGTCTTTATGGCTAGATTTACTATGCACCAGCATCTATAAAACCATTTAATGGGGTTAATGTTGTTAGGTACACAGACCTCAGTTGCCAGTAAACATGTTGCCTAATAGCCTAAGCAGAAAAGGAGGGAGAGATGTTTTTCGTCATTCTTCTTTTCTGTCTTTATTCTTTCCTCGGATTGTTTTCCTCCTCCTTTATAGAAATGATTTATTTTTGTGTTCCTCTAACCATATCTTCC
This sequence comes from Scomber scombrus, assembly GCF_963691925.1. Taxonomy (NCBI): domain Eukaryota; kingdom Metazoa; phylum Chordata; class Actinopteri; order Scombriformes; family Scombridae; genus Scomber; species Scomber scombrus. The sequence goes on from NC_084987.1 coordinate 14,423,418, forward strand.
ATCTACATCACTGTTCTGTATCTCAAGTTCAAGTTTAAGATTTTTGTTTCTTCATAATGACTTGGACCAAAAGCACCTTTTATAATCACAATCATTGAAACAAAAAAGGCATGTAAAAATGATCAAAAGCAAAAATAGTTGTAATGCATCATACTCATCTGCTAGTGTTTCCTTTACTCACTTCTTCGCCTTACACGTGTAACAATCACTCTCTCCTACTGATCACTCTCTCGCTGACTCCCCCTTTCTCACCATGACGTAAAGTGTACACCTTCAAGAAGCACGATTCATTCATTTCAGGGAGATTCCACATCCAGGCAGGGAGGCTGACCTGTGATGTAACCATGATCACATGGGGTGCATAATAAATCGGTCTATCACCAGTGTTAGTCATCCTATCACAAAATCACATACTTGTATGCAAACAGTCACTCAGGCAACGTCAAACTGTAGAACTAGCGATTATTGTTGGGCAGTAGACAAAAAAAACAGGCTTCAGTCGAAGCAACGTGTCACATACTGTAAATAGTTTTAGCAGAGGGCAATTTATTATAAAAATATTATTTTCATTTTACAGCATGTGTACCATCCTAAAATGAACTTAATAAGCCTATTAAAATAGTTACATTAATTACTCCACCAGCTGTTGCTGCAGTGCGTTCTCCATGCAGTGTTTCCAGCCACAAAGCCCTCAGGCTGGCCTTGTGCTATGCGACCCAGTTGAATGGACAAGGTGGAGGGCAGACCACCTGGTTAGGTGACCTATGGCTCCCTGCTGATTGTCACCTCTGGCTGATAATTCGTGTGCACGTTGTCTCTGTCTGTGTCTCTGCTCCCGCAGGTAGGCTTCGTCGTTTATCAGGCCCCCGGGCTCTTCTCCCAGACCTCCCAGCACAGTAGAGCAGCTCTCAGCCTCCAGCTTCCTCACAAGTTAGGACCAGTCAGTTGTTAACCTGCTGTTAACTAGTTGCTTCCTGTTTCCCAAAGTCACGCCCACACACAGTACTGAATGGTTAAGACAATATTGGGTCACTGTCATCGAGTGTCTCACCATTTTTGTTGCTTTTTTTGTTGTTGCTAAATTTAGAGATATTCTTACATATTTCTTTACTAATATATACTAGATATAATACATTCCTTTGCCTTAAACTCATAACATCATCAGGAGACATCATCATGAGTCACCATGATCATCATCATCATCATCATCACCACCATGATGTATGACGATGATAACAGTCATCAGCACCACACATTTGTACCATTTTCCCGTTAGGAAATCACACGGTTATCTCTCTTTTTACAGATTAAATATTCAATTTGGTTTCCTCGGCCCCTAATTATTATAGCCTATATGCAACAGTTAACAATGAGGAATAAATACAATACGCCATTGTTCTCATTTTTAATCAACACTCCCATCATTATCCATCTTTTTTGTCTCAGTTAATTGTCTATTTCGCATCCTGTCCAATCAGTGATAATCAATATCAATAGCAGCCCGAGTCTCTGAGTGGGCTGTCTGCTGAAGGGCACATGTACACACACACACACACACACACACACACACACACACACACACACACACACACACACACACACACACACACACACACACACACACACACACACACACAAATGGGCTAAGGGGGGATGGGGACATGCTCTCGAGTCTTAAGTCATCCAAGCAGCCAACCAGCTCCCCTTACTAAATAGACGCACGATCACCGAAAAGCGAGGGGAGGCGCAACGGGCACGGAGCTGCTGGCTCTCTATATCCAGCGGCTCAGAGGCGCTCTGACTCCATTCACTTCAGAGTCCTACACAGCCAAGGACCTGTGCAGACTACTGCGAGACAGGCTCTGGAAAGCACAACACGGACAACTTTCTCCCTGCTGCCTTTGTGAATTTCCCAAAGGATCTGCTGACTGGATTATATTCGTTTAGATCTATAAATACTATAACAGAAAAACTAGTGCGTCTTAATTCAGTCTAATACTGAAATTCTCCAAAAGAAGAGGAGCTGCGTTTCTTTAATACTTCAGTAAACAGGGCTGAAATTTGTAGCTGATTTGTTAGAGGGTGAAGGACAAGTGCAGCCTCAGACTTGTCTCTTGGGATTGTCCCACTTGCGCCTGAGGAGCTATGTCGAGCTGCCGCACAGAGCTTGTTGGAGAGGACGCAGTCCAATGTGAATAACAAGAGTCAACTTCCAGCCTCTTCAGCTTTTCAGAGTTACAAGCAAGTGCAGCTCGGAGTCTGACTGAGCCCTCTGAGCTGCTCTGACACCCCGGTTTCCCTCCTCGAGGGGATGGTTGTGGATCCCCTGGGGCCAGGAGCGACTCTGTGGCTCCTACAGAATAACACCTTTTTCTTGTTTGGGGTTATATCTAAATTAAAGGGAGATGAGAGCCGCACTTTGTTACTTCCTGTTGTGGACGACGTACCTGCTGCTGGCCACCTCTGAGGTAAAGTTACAAGGACTTCACGCTGCCAGAGAGGTATGGGACAGGATAGACTATGTCCCTCTGGCCCCATGTCATACAAAGTGGTGCAGGGTGCAAGGGTCCCACAGAGCGCGAATTCCTTTAGCTAGACACCACAATTTGATGCCTCGAGAAAGAAAACTACAGAGTAATAGCTCCAAGTTTTGATTTAAAGCCTGTAATTAGGCTCGAAGATAAGGACGTTCATAATTTAAGGCACAGCTTCATTTTAATTAACCTATAACATACAAAGTGTCTCATCTAAGAAAATAAAATGAGCAGTTTAATCTGAGAGGCTATTTTAAGAACAGTGTGAATATATGAAACCGAGAATGACCAACATATCATCTCCAGTTACCATGAGGAGCGGTGACTGTGCGCTTTTCAGAACCAACATCGTGTCTGCACTTGGACACATATCGCAGTTATTTTTGGCTTTTGTGCCAAATCTGTTTGTAGCCTGCGCCAACTGGGCAAACGTTTTGGTTGGGCTTGGCGCTTTCATGGGAACCGCTCCGGGCGATATAAATAGCCACTGTTCCTGTAACGCTGCACGGTTGCTCAAGTTGAGGTGCATGCAGGACCGCAACAAGTGCAAAGTGAGGCGAGCTGCCGTCCAGACGGGCAAACGTAGCCCCCCGATTTGTAGTAGCGCTCCAAATTCCCTTAGAAAACAAGCGGTTTGTAGCTGCTTAACTTATTGTTAAATAAGCAAGATGGGCATCATGAATCAAGGGGGTTTAAGAGATAATTAGAATACTTTCTTTCATCCGAAATCAAGGTTATAGGCTACTCAAAGTAATAGTCTCATGAACACTATTTCAATTTCATGTTAGGTTTTCCACAATCATTGTCCTGCATGCTGGTATTATTAGGAACGTTTTTAAAAACAGATAGGGCTATTTATTTTTACAGGAAAATATGCTTCTTCTAGAAATACCTGGATGCATAAGTAGCCAGAAGACCCTAATCCAAATGTTTGTTATGTTATCCTCCTGGAATACAACTTTTGCGCATTAGAGAAAGCATAATTTCATTGCGTAATTTCTAGAGGCAGTTTGGATCCAGATTCTCACCATGCATGAGGGGGATGTAGCCTGGGGGCAGACCTGCTTGCTGTAGTTGGCACATTGTTGGCAGGTTGTTAACGCACTGATCCTCTCTGTGCTGTTTATACACAGCACGTTTATTTATACAGACAAACAATTAAACCAGTGTTTTGCCACTGACCTGACTCATCTCTAACCCTCCTCTCTTGTTTGATTTCTTTGCACCCCCCTCTCCCCCCGACACCCGCCTCCCGAAGGAAGTGGAGTTTCCCCAGGAGCTGATAGACAGACTGTCCCACAGTGAAATCCACAGCATCAGCGACCTCCAGCGGCTACTGGAGATTGACTCCGTAGGTAAATTCTGCCTCTTGATACTTTTATTTCAGACAGACCTGATTTACATGTTTTAATCCTGACGCCTTAGTTGGATGTTGTCCACACGTGAGACTGCTATTGTTGTTGTTAGAGTAAAGGAAAAGAGTAAAAGTGCTACCACGATCTACACCATCAGTATGCCTTCATAAACTGTGGAGTACAGTGTGCCTGTCCTTTGAAACTACAATATCTATACCTTTACTGGAAGGCTGGGCGACCTACGTGTAATAGTTACACAAAAAACATTAACAGTATGGTGTCACAATTCATGGATTCAGTTGGATCCAATGTTGAGTGAGAATAGGGAAATGTTTGAATGGCTTTTAATTTAATATGAGGCCAGGACTTTGCTGTAGCTCAGTGTTTAGAGAATTTAGTGAACAGGAGTCCATGTTGATTTGGCACACTACACATGGTATGTTCAGCAGGGAATGAATGTAGATATGGGCATGCCCATGACTATAGCACTGCACAGGAAATTGCTGAGGGATCTGTGCGCCATGGGGAGCTTCCAAGTATAGCTCTACCATGGATGATAAAGCAGTATCTCTGATAGGTCTGTCTAGCACACATGTGACAAACATGGACTTTCACTGGCAGGCTATTATTTGTGCATATTCTTTCAGCTGCTACTAACACAATAACCTAGTTTTATAGCTACTAGACTGTCACATAAGTTGCCCTGTAAACAGAGACAGTGGCTCACAGGTCAGGCGGGTTTCTTCAGCTTCAGGTTCTTGGAGGTGCTGCCTCTTCTGTAGTGGGGGACCGGTCCGTGTCAGACTGTCTTAGATTAAGTTACAGAGGTGCCCTGGAAGAAGCTGTTTGCCTTCACATGAGCCTGTATTTACACAGGCTGTGGCCATATATCAAATGCATGGCTCTCCCCTAAAGATTTGTTGATGGAAATAGGTAATTACTAAATTTGCTTTAACAGTCTAATGATGTAATCTACCTCACTGGTCATAGCTCATTAGTAACCTCAAAACCTATATTAAGTAAGGCAGCATTAGAGCTGGTGTTTCACTCAAGTATTCTTCTGTTTAACCACATAATTACTTTTCTGATGGACGTATCAATTAGCACTAATAGTCCTGTATCATTAGTGTGTTTGTTTGATTTTATTAATTCACAATCACACCAACCTGCACTCCTCAACAGTGATCACCCCATTTCATTCTGAGCTCAGAATAGATCGCCGAAGTGCCTCTAGCATGAGAAGAGGTGTTTATAATTGAATTAACATGTCTTTCTTCAAACAGAGGAATGTTTCACAGGGTAACAGTAGTAGGCTGATTATTATTACGAGGACATAAATCTGTCTGAGGGCCAGCTTGGCGGCCCTGACCAGCCCATTAAAAGACCTTTGACGCCAGCCTGAGGGGTATTTTCAGAGCTTTTGTTGCAAATGGTCAGGACAGTAAAGCTACCACTATAGGCTGAACTGTGCATGGCATAGTATGCCAACCAGGGAAGGAGAAAGGAAAGGCTAAAATATATTTGTTTATATTCTTGATGCTGTGCAGCACATTGGGACCTGGGAGATCAAACAAAAATTGATGACTGTGTTGAACAGCAGATCCGGGAGATCCTTAAAGTTTATCTTTTATTTTATGAAGCATTTTATTAAGTAGACAGCGATAATTTTCCCCCTGTGGGTATCTTCATAGCACTTGGTTGTTATTATCTGAGATTTCTGTCAACTAGAAGACTGTATAATTCAGGGTGTAAGGACGGATGTGTCAGGATCACTGGGAAGGCCTTTAGGGCTTAACTAGCGGCTGTGTATTTCATTTAGTGCTGCTTTGCTTAGCACAGGCTTGTATTTGTTTTTGCACCTCAATGTGCACACATCCTGCGAGGATGATGCCTTCAGCTCTGAGTGACAGATGAGATGACCTCGCTGAAGTCTGCAGATGGCTGTCTGGCCCCTGAGGTGCTCCTCAGCTCGCTTTTCCTCTTCTCGTTCCCTGTCTCCCTTCTTAGGCGGCCCCCTGTCCTGCCTGCTCTTATCTCTCTCAGTGAAGGACTTTGACAGAAAAGGGGAACCTGACTCTTGGCATGGGGCAGGGGTGGAGGAGGGAGCATTAGGATTCTAGAAGTTGTATTCCTGCCACATGTCACTCAGAAGTTGTTGTGCAACCTGCTTTATTTCCAACAAGCTGGCAGTGTGTTTACCTCTTAAATAGTTGGCAGCACTTCCTATGAACTTACAGTGCCTTTAAAAACAGGCCAATTGTGCCTCCTACTAACCTGCACACCCACAGGGAGGACCTGTTGCCCATATGACCTAAACTAATACGTTGTCAACTCAGGCTTGTAACATGTTGATAATAGGAACAAGGAGGAGAGACAGAAAGAGAGTTATGGAGACCCTTATTACAACGAGTCAACAAAATGTTTCTTATTTGTACAGGTAGAGGGGAAAAGAAAGGGAGAAGGAGGAGGAAAGGGAGGGAGACGGGGCCCTGAGCTAATGGAGGGAGTAATTTGCGAGTCATAAAAGCCTGATTCATGGCAAGAGACTGTCTCTTGTCCTCTTTTCTCTTGTCTCAGTTTGACGACGCTCGGGGGGTGTTATTACTTCTTAGTCACCTGGAACCAACAGAGGAGCAAACCCCTCACTCTATTTTCCTTGCCTCTACTTTTCTATTTAACATTCTGTCTTATTGAGCCACTATTATTTCCTCCCTTCTTACCTCATTTTTCCAGCATCTTTCCTGTAGCCTGATCACTGGTTGTTTTCTTTCCCTATCTTCTTTTCGCTCCTTTCTCTCTTAGAATAAAGACTGTCTTTCTGTGGTGCAGAAAAATGAACTGCACAGTCTATAAAAGACTTCTTTATGTCTTCCCTCCCTCTCTCCTCTCAGCATGACACAAACTGTCTCCGGGTGGCTTGGAGGAGATGAAGAGAAGGATAGGTAGGGCAAAGTGATAAGAGGCACACTGGGAGTTCAGGCAGTGACCTACAGTGTTAAAAGGTTGTTAGCCAGCTGTAACAATGAGCTCACCTGACAGTGTTGCAGACAGTGTAGGTGTGTTTCTGAAAGTATGTGTCATACACTGGAGAGCGTGTCTCTAGATATGAGTAGACTGGCCTGGCATGCTGATTGCTCACCTTTTGCTTAACTCCAGGCCTCAGCTGTAGTCAATACTTCCTCTCTGTAGACCTTTGGTTCAGGGTTACTGGCTGTCTGACTGACTGCAAGACAAGCTAGAAGGAAATTTCCTCCACTCTCTCTGATATGATCTTGGGGTGGGAGTCTGACATACCTGGGAAAAAAAGCATCTAAAAGCAAATAAACAACCAATCCCAGAGTTAGACCATTCATAGGTAGAGGAAATCCCTTCAGATGACTCTGGTCAGAGCACAAAGGAGCTGGATGAGTGGAATGTGTTTGCCCATGGCTGAGCTTTGTTGTGCTGGTGTGCATTGGGTTTAACATGTTATGGAGGATAATGAGAGGAGTTTGTGTAGTTGTGCGTGTGTGTTTATGTAAAGTGTACAGGTGTAGGATTGTGTTAGCTAGGCGGGTGGGTATGCTGTACCTACAGACAGGTAGACCCACCCACTTAGCAAACACTCTCAGACTCTGCTCTTTGGGAAAGCTTTATCGTTTTATTGCTGCTCTGGCACTCATCTGTAATCCACCTCATATTGGGTGTGGACCAAAACAAGCAAGCTTTATCAGATGACCATGACTGTGAATGAGCTGAGCTGGCTATATTAGACTGGAGTTAGAGAGGTTTAAGACGGTAGAACAAAACATGTACTTTTCCAAGCTACCGAATGATTGAAAAAGTAAACATTTTCAGGTAAATGAGAGACACGAAACCACTAATTAGGTGCAGGGATAATGGCAACTGAGTAGTACCTGTCAAATGACCACTTTAGTCCCCTGTGTGAAAGCTAGCTGTTTTTGAAGGAGCATGCTGACTCACCTGCGTCTAGCTACTTTATTCCTGCTGGGAAAGTTTAGCCAAATGAGTGAGTGAGGCTGACACACAAAGCTAGCAATTACACTGAGGTCTGTGTAAAACTGTGCCTCCTGTACCCTGTGTGCTCTGTATTGTTTACCTCAATTTGTGACATCATCAGTAGTCGCCTGCCCGCACGCCCGTTGACCAGCATGATAAATGGAACCCTAAGCCCTACAGGGAATCAAAGCATGTGTTACATACAGCACAAGAAGCCAGTAGGAAGTTACCATCTCATTATGGTTGCATGACTAACCAACACATTGTTTGTTGTGGAAGGGTACATAAAACATCAATAGTGGATCATATGCAGCCTTCTCGTGAGGCCACCCACCACAGTCATTCAACACTGCTGAAGCTCCAACAGTGGTTACCAGACTCATAGTTGGTTTAATGGTTGAAAAAACTTTTGTATGTGTGTGTTTGTGCCTTGTCTGTGTGAGATTATTAATATCACTGCCTTCTGTTTTGATGAGGTACGGGAAACGATGTTATTGAGGAGCCCAAGCATCACAAACACCACAACCACCATAAGAACTATTCCCGTCACCCTGGTTACTACAACGAATTGAAGAGCTCCCAGCTCCACAGCCGACGCAAGAGGAGTCTCGGTAAGACTGAAAGAATATGATTATGCAGTAATAAGCAGCTCATAGCTCAGCTCAGGGGTTGCATCATGATGACCACATTTGACACAATATACATCACAACTTGGCACAACATTACAATGTCATAATGCCCTAAAAATAACTTAAATCCTAAATAACCCCCCTTACTGTACATATATGAGTTTCCAGGAGAGGAAGCCGATCACTTTACACTAATTTCAAATAAAGCTAATAGTTAGTGGCTTTTATATAGCTTTTTTGTGGATAAAAGGCATCTTAATGAACACATCTACCTAGTATTTATGGCAATCAAGGAATCATGAGAAACGAGACTGGTGTGTGAGGTTGACGAGGACGCCTGACATGAAGCCTTTTAATTGGCCAGAGGCTTGGAGATCTAAGGCACACGCGTCAGGAGAGAAATATATCCTTGAGCGTGGAAATTCCAGGCATTCAGGGTTCAAGTTGCAGCCCGTCTGGGCTCCCAGTCAGATTTCTTCATAAAACGCCACGCGGTACGATATCTGATCGAGGCGTGGAGAATACCATGTAGTGTGCAATGTGTGCATTAAACTGCATTTTCTTCACATCTCTTCCAACAGCAACAATATTTAAAGTAATGAATGATAAAGTGGCTGGTCGTATTTCATGTATGAGCGCTGTATCATAAGTGTATGATACAGTATAACATTTTGGCAGCTGTCCACAAAGTCCTTCACATTCTGTAAATGATGCACATATCATCTTTACGACATAATGGTATCTTACTGTACACTCACTGTCACATCTTTAGGTTTGACTGCCTGTCAGAGCATTACATCTGAAAGTAATGCTTACTGCCTTCCTTGTTTCACAATGGCCAAGAGGGTCAAAGGCCATTATAAGATTTCCCACCGGCGGACATAAAGGTTTTCTGGCCTAGTCACGCTGCATTAACCCCAGTGAGGGCTCTGAACAAAAGAGCAGTCTCTTTCTGTCTCACCGACTTGATCCCAAAGCTCCTTAGCTGATATGAGATCAGCTTTTTGGATAGCTTGTCTTCTTAACAGCCTTAAAGGAGGTTGGGTGTGATCCGAGGTAAGACAAACAGCTCCCACATCAAGTGAGTCATCAAATAATGAGCAGTGAAGGAATGCATGAAGCAGCTGGGAATGAAAAGGATGGATTACAACAATACATCAGTGTGCGCTTGCATTCGGAAAATGTGTCACTGAACATTCGTGCAGACCAAACGCATTAACGTGACTCCTCCGTCTCCTTGTTTTTCTTCCAGTGGAAGAGGCGGTCCCAGCAGTGTGTAAGACGCGGACGGTGATCTACGAGATCCCCAGGAGCCAGGTGGATCCCACATCTGCTAACTTCCTGATATGGCCGCCCTGTGTGGAGGTGAAGCGCTGCACGGGCTGCTGCAACACCAGTAACATGCGCTGTCATCCTTCCCGCAAGCACCACCGCACCGTGAAGGTAAAACACACTCACGACTGCAGCATAGATATGCACACTACACGCACTTTTGCATGCTTGATGGGTTCCCAAAAACTGCATTGCAAGGTTAATCACGCAATATATCATAGTCACCCCATTTGCAACACACACACTCTTTATAGTTACACACATCTAGATCACTTTTCCTCTTACCAGGTAAGTAAATCACATGGGATGCAAGATTGGGTCAACCTCTTTTCCTTACCCAGCTCCCTCTTTCCTCTACAGTTCATCTCAGTCTACCCCTCTCCTCTGATCCTCCTTGGCCAGTACCCAAATAGTGGCCACCTCACCTCAGCTGCCCCCTCCTCTCTCTCCTTTCATTACAGCCGATCACCACAATCTCTCTTCATCACTCTTTCCAATGTTTGGCGAGAGGCCAGGGTGGCCATGCCAGGACAGGAGGAGGGAGCAAGAGAAGGATAAAGGACAGGCAGGGAGGGTTGTTGGCACCTTCAGCCAGGACATCTGTTGAAGGGTGGACCCAAGAGGGATGCTCCTGCCAGATACAAGACAGCCAGGGAGAGAGAGAGAGAGAGAGAGAGAGAGAAAGAGAGAGAGAGAGAGAGAGAGAGAGAGAGAGAGAGAGAGAGAGAGAGAGAGAGAGAGAGAGAGAGAGAGAGAGAGAGACATTCTCCTGTATCTTGAGAATATCTGAGTGTCACCCGTTATTGCACAGCCATCTCTCCACTCTCTGTTTATTTGGTCCTTTGTCTCCTCTGGAAGCAGGGAGCCCAGAAGAGATGGGGCAACAAAGAGAAAGAGCGAGGGAGTGAAGGGGGTTGCACTGTTCTCAGAGGCTCTTTGGCATTGGTAGCTTGAAAACATGTCCTTCTGTTCAGGATCAGACGAGACACCATGACTGGAGCTGAGTCATATTTCTGCTGTATTTACACTACAGCCTGATAGCTGGTGCACAGCTCTGTTTGGAGGTATGGGAGTTATGTGCTCTGTTCTGTAAGAGTAAGAGACAAGTGGGGGATAAACAGGATAGCCTGGAACACTGTGTGTGTTTGTGTTTCTCTTTGAGTCGATCGCTGCACTCTATTGTCTCTTCTCTTTAATCAGTGTCATCCTGCCTGGCCATGGGCACAGAGACATTACTTTCTTCCCTGTTCCATGGATGGCTTTAAAGATGCCGCTTCGATAGACCAGAGTAATAAAACAAATACCAACCCCACCTGCTGCTGCCTCCTGCCCCTTGGCACACTGGCACAGGTCAGAGAGATTTCAATATGGATTAGAGGACATTCTCTGACCTCCTCTTTTAGTCGTTGAGTAGAGACAGTAAGGCTGCACTGACAAGATGGGCATTGTAGAGCACAGGGCACTGCATCCAGGGCACAGGGTTTATGGTCAGAAATGCTGACTCATAGTGCGGTAACAGAGTCAAGCTCTGATATACAGTAACCCTGTGTGTCTGTCTGTCAGCATGCATACTCGTCTGTCTCTCTGTCTGCCAGACAGTCGGTGTCCGTCGTCCTCAATAGGAGCTCTGTGATCCGGGAGATGAAGATGGATCGGATGGGGAGACACTGACGGCAGCATACAAGACACTAAGGCTTGATTCAGCTATTCCTGGAATGCCATGATTCATAAGACTTTGTCCGTGTCCCGCTTATGACACTGTCAAACCCTGAAGACAAAATGAGCGCATAGACTGGAGAGGGGCCGTCAGGCGTGTGGGCAGGGTTTCACTGGCGTGTTTTTTCCATGTGGTTCCAGCCGCAGGGGGCCGAGTGGCGTTGTATCCCTGGAAAGGTCATCCGTCAGGGCTTACTCCGGGCAGGAGACATTCACCACATTGTGTGTGAGAAACATTGTCCAATGCCAAGTTTTTTTTTCTGTCTGTCCTCTCAGCAGTTAGGCTGAATAGGGGTTCAGTTTTTTGCTTCTCCCTCCGTTTATTAGAAAGCTAAAAATGTTGCCTGTCTACGCTGGGCTTGACTTGTTTTCGTTCTGCTGGCCAAGGATGGAAAAGGACACATTCACTGTGTTTCTTTCCATCTCATGCCACTATGCATTTGTCCAAATGCACCTTTATTTATTTATGCCCCCTCTTCTCTTTCTCTCCCTTTTTCCTTTACCTTGCTATGGACCCAGAAAAAGAGAACAGGTCTGTGCAGGCCCTGTACTGTACAAGCCTGTTCAGTGGCAGGGTAATAAAAAAGGCAACTTTAAATAGGACAAGCCTGAGGGAGGAGAAGGGGCAGATTTAAAGTCACCCCCTTTCTTTTTCTTGTTTCTCCTCTACCCTCCTCTCATTCTCTTACATTTCTCTTAAACTTATTTTGCACTTGGTCCTACACATGCGCAACTATGTTGGTGGTTGTTTTTGTGTTGTGTGCATACCTTGGCATTGGAAGAACAGTGAAAGTGTAAAGATAAGCATCTTGCGAGCAATTTAGGGATGGATCAAATTTCATTAAAAAGAGATTTAGTCAGAGGAACTGAGATGGAAAGAAAGTCAGACAATTGGGGAAATGGACAAAGCACAGGGGCAAACAGAATTCTTAATGAGCAAATGTTTTTATGTATTCAGACTCTATCATCCTAGCACTGCTTTAACTCCTCCTTCACCCCACCTCATTTTGCACTTTCTGTGACTCCATATTCACTCCCTCTATCCCAGCATCTTTGCTGTGATTCCACCACATTTTTTCTTCTTTCACTTTCCTTTTGGTGTTTTATCACAGAAAGCGGGAAGCGTATTTTAATGATTTTTTCAGTGTTATTGTTTCATAGTGCTCATAGACTTGTTATGATCTAAATGCAGAATTGTGTGAAATGACATTCATCAAAATAAAAGTCAGCATTACTGCACCATTGGCATCATTTCAATGGCACAAGACAAATTCCCTCAACCTCCCCATCTCCTTCCCTCTGGTCTTTACCTTTGGTCTTTACCTTGTCATCTCACCTCTCATATTTTATCCTCCTCCCTCATTTTTCACTTCCTTCTCCACATTTCTCCCGTATTGCCTTTATCTATATCTATTTCTCTGTGTTCTCACACATGCACCTGTTCCTGATAGTTTTATCTGTGCTTTTATCTTCAAGACTAAAATAAGGTGATTTTGGACAGGAAGGACTGAGGAGACAGCACATTAGCCTATGTGCATTAGTATGTGTGTGAATCTAAATGCCTCTTGTTCTTCCAGTGGGGCAGAGTAAACAGGCCATGACACAGGCAAAGAATGGAGCTGTCACTCATCTTCTCACTCATTAACTCTACTGCTGTACATGTGGTCAATAACTTCATTATTTTGTCCTTCCTCATTCATGGGTTAAAATTACATTTGTGGGGCTCTTCATTCTGTTTTTTATACACATTTTTTAAAAGAAGCAGATCAGAAGTACTTGATGTGCAAATTTTGGGGTTTTCGGCTGGACAATTAAATAAAATCCTCAGAAAATGCTTTAGATAATAGAGATTGAAGAGAAAAATACGGAAAGAGCTGCTAATTTTCCACTTTAGGTGGAAAATTACAGTATTGGTATTTGTTCTCTCACTGGAAGTTACATTTGTTTCATGTTTCAAAAGTAAAACAACATAAATAACACAATTTAAAATTGAATGTCCATTGTCTTTATAAAGTGGTTTGATTTAATTAGCACTGCATAAGTAGTTTCTCATTTGGTTTGGTTTAGTAGTTGGAAACGTTTGATGGCCCTTGAAGCATATGTACAAGTATTTTGCAGAGGTCGGAGAGGTTCGTCTGCACACATCTGTGTAAACCTAAGAGATTGTTTGCGTGTGTGTGAGACAGAGAGGGAGCGCTATGCTACGTAAACTCCCCCACCACAGCGCAGGGACAAGGCCATTTGTGTGGAGTGGCAGCAAGAGGAAGACGGGCCGCAGAGTAATGAAGTGTTGATGGCTGCTGGATCAAAGTGGAGGCTGACAGAGGCCAGGCGGATATAGCCACAGTGCTGAGTGTGGGGGTCCACACATCTCCATGTGCTGGTCCTAGCCCCGACCCCGACCCACACACATGCACACACACGCACACACACACACACACACACACACACACACACACACACACACACACACACACACACACACACACACACACACACACACACACACACACACACACACACACACACTCTGACAGTTACCTCAGCAACAGAGGGTCAGATCCGGGTGTTGGTGGAAGCAGTAGCTGTAGCCATGCGGTTTTGTGGGACCATGACTTACTGGGTGTTTCATAAATAAAAGACAGTGTGACGGTGATACAGTGAGCATGATTTATGAATGTCTGAGGGGTCCTGTGGATTAGGTGAGGGGGGTGGGGGGGCAGATGGGAATGAGGGGCCTCCCTGTTTGAAGTCCTTTGCAGCTGTGAATTATTTTCCCTTTGATTCACTCAGCTCTTCGACTAGATGAAGAAGGGTGAGGGAGTTTGTGTGTGTATATGTGTGAGTGTGGTGTGCACAGTGGGGGTTGCGGAGCGGGTCAGAGACCATGGGAGCGTCCCGACCAAGCCAGAAGCCGGAGACTTTGGCTTCTGCTGCGCCGGCTGGAATGCATCAGCTTGAGCAGGAAAAGTAGCAGTCGTATTTTAATCATATTTTACTTCATTTCTGTATTTTGCTTCACTCCTCCTCTCTTGTCCTCCCTTTCGCTCCTACATTATGACTTCATCCTCCCCCTCCACCACTTTTCTACACTCTCGGAGTCTGATTGTCTGTTATGTGAAATAGTTGTTCACTCCCTCTTTGCTCTTTCTCTTTCTCTCCTGCAACAGAGCCATCTCCCACTCTCTAATTTTACCCTTGTGTCTGTCTCTGCAATTCAGTCTGTGTCTTTTTTGGTCGCTCTCCCTCTTTTAAATGCTTAGTAATGTCTTTCACGCTGCAATTCTGTTGTTGTGTAAAGACATGCAAAGGAGGAGAAAAATTACACATCTTGGTATTCTTTGATATTTGATATTGAATGATAGTTCTTCTTAGGTTAAGGGTGATACATTAATGTGTCTACGTGTGTGTGTTTGGGAGAGCTGGGGAGGGATTGGTGTGTCACGCAGTGCCTTTCTGGCAATGCAGGCCTGTGAGCAACATGATAAATGCTCTCCTTGCTTCCTCTCTTCTCCTCACACTGCCTGTGATAACCTTTTCCACCCATCACCCCAAGTGTGTCTGTGTGTGTGTGTTGTGGGGGGTTGAAGCAGAGGGTAACAGCAGGTTGTCTAGCCTGCCTTCCTCTGATGTTCAGTCTGTGTCTGCTGTGGTTTGAGCTCGCTAACTCTGCAGATCATCTAGCATTTCTTCAGGGTCTCATTTTGTCCTTGTTTGATTTCATGAGAAAGATCCCCTACCTCTCCACCACTTGCTCACAGTTGTAGCATCTCAACAAGAGCTCTTTTTTCAAGGCACAAGCTCTGATTGTCTCAGTCACCTGATTACCCTCCTGACAGATAATTTGCCACCCCACCCTGCCTTTTTCCACCCCTCCATTCTCCAGACACACATCCATTTTTATTTATTTTTGCTTGATTCTGTCGCTGTTCCAGTTCACGATGGCCCGCGGTGCACATCCACATCCCTGTTGTGTTTTCGTTGGAAGGCTTGAGTAAAACTTTCCCCTCCATCATGCTCTCATCAGTGCTTCGTGCTCAGGGAATTCCCAATTAACCCAGCCGGGACAATCGACTTCACACAGAGGGCTGCGGAGACTCTGAGGAAAGCCTAGGTCATACCGAAGGGGGTGTACTTCCCAGAGCCCCCTGCCTCACCCCAACCCTCTGGATCGGATATCATTCCACAGCCACTCAGGGGACTCTTTCTCAGGGTCCGGCTTTCTAGGGAGTTTAGAGCAATTTGATTTATACAAAGAGAGTGTGGGGGCCCCTCGTTGTAGTGTGGGGGTCTCTTTCTGATGTATGTTTTATGTGGGAAGTCATTGACTGTGCACCAGATAGGAAGCCGGTGTTCTTTGTACAGAAGTGAAGAAGTGGTTAAAAATGTGTGTGTGTGTGTGTGTGTGTGTGTGTGTGTGTGTGTGTGTGTGTGTGTGTGTGTGTGTGTGTGTGTGTGTGTGTTGGGGGGGGATTGAGTTAAATATGGATGTAAAGTGGAAAGATTTTAGGAGTGAAGACTGCAATACCCTGAAGCATCATCACAAAACAGGAAATAAGAAAGAAAGTGTTGACAAAGTGGGCAAAGCAGAGGCTGTTTGAGAAGTACTGTGGCACATATTAGACGTGCACATACACATTCAGACACAAATATGAACGTGTAAATGTGTGTGTGGTGACTCCTGCAGGGAGTGTTTATAACCCTGCTGTGTGAGGGGCAAGGAGACAAGCCTACCACTGGGCCTCTCATCAAGGGGGCCCATTGCTTTATCCTTCTGTCAATAGCTGTTTGTTTGGCCAGAGGAGCTGTGCTGGCATGTGTGTGTGTATGTGTTAGTAGTCATTAGGATCAGCTTCAGTAGTAAGTGTCAGACATAGCTGACTCTTTCAGTTTCTTGTTAGAAGCTGAGAGATTCCCGTAAGCAACAACAGCAGAGCCAGCTGCATCTTTAATCTCACTCCTACAGTACCCCGTCTTTCAGTCTGATAATTTGATTAAGTATTAGCAATGGTTTTCTGGGAAAATCATGTCATTCTGGGATACTGTCTGTACATTTAGTAGGTAACAATAAACTCCTGATAACTTTTTTTCTATCTCTCTTCATCTATCTTGTCAGTGTTGGTGTAGTAAATTTCCCCAGTGGGTAACCCAGAAACTGAATGTTAATAGGTAACACATGAATGTCATCTAACACTAGTCATGATCATGGTCAGTCCCTCTTCCTTAAATAACCCCCTCTGTTTGCACACACACAAACACACACACCCTCCTGTTCCCTAATGAGAGTGATGGTCCACCTTCGAGCAGTTCTTCCCTGTTCTGGCCCTTTCACCCGCTCTCTCTCTCGCTCTCTGTGTCAGGGCCGGATAACAGCAAACACACCACCACTAACCCAGACACCATTGTCCTCTGTTTGCTAACTGCATACCACCCCTGCTTGCTTACCCTCTTTTCACTCCCTCTCTTCTTTCTCTTTCTCCTCCATCCATAGAAAGACACTGTTGCACAGGAACGGCTGGGCCCTGATTTCTTTTGGTATCAGTTTTAGACTCACCAAGAGACCCTCCAGCCATTGTTACAGCTTTCGTTGTGTAAATATCAACATTACATTTTGTTTTAACAGACAGAGATTTGTTCATTCATTTGTCTGCATGATAATTTACCACCAATAGCCAGCCTTGGCGCTATGCCATCACAGTATAGAAGGAAGAAAGCCACTCATCTGTTTTGGCCCTCTGTCTGTGCGTGTGTGAACCTCATGCAGACTCTAAAACTGTGTTGTTCATAACACCAGAGAGCGCTGGGAGATTGTCGGCCAATATCCTCTCTCGTGCAGTCACCAGGAAAATAGGTGAAGCAGGGGATATTGTTTCCATGTGGCCCCCAGGCCCTCAGTGGTGGATAGGGAGGTTACCTGCCCTTGGCACTCAGATCAGAGAGGGAAAAGCATGTAGCCACCTCCCCTGAGTTACACAACAAGATCATCATAACCTCCATGAAACCTTCTCTATTCAGCTTTCATCTAAGCTTTAATCAACATAGCCTATTCATAACCCTCCGAGGATCAGTCCTTTTCATTACTAACTGTTGGGTGGGAAGTGGAGGTCACTCCTGTTGTGTTAAACTAAGAGGGTGTTAGCTGGACTGAAGGATAGGAATTCCTGCATTTCTTCTGTGTTTGTTAGATTGGAAGGCTGCTTTCTGGGGATCTATTGCTTAGATTAGACCGTATAAACTGTATTTTTTGCATGCACCAGTTAAGCAACACTTTCCCTAACCAAAGAAATATTAATGCAGTTTAAAACCATCCTACATGTCAGGACAAGGCGATGGAGTTTAGGTGTGTGTCTGTCTGGATGTGGATGCTCCAGGCCCGGAGCAGGGGGGATCTCCCAGCCTCTCTTCTCCTGCCAGAGTAAACCTTCCCTGGGCCTTAGGGCGTACATTGCTTCCCCACATACTCTCCATCTCTCCTCTCCCATTGTTTGCGCTTGCTTAGACAGGGTCATACACTCCATTCAGTATTTACACACCTGATCAACAGTCCATAGAGCACACAGCAAGCGGGAACCAATGCATCAGCCTCTGAGGAATGCTGTCGTCACACTTCAAACACAGCGAGGCAAAGTGACGGCTGGGTTTTTTTTTTTTGTTTTTTTTTATGAATCGGTTTATGAAAGAGTCATCAGTCACAGCGCTATGCCTCTTGATGTTAGCGGATGGGCAAAGAGTATGTGCATTCATTGACGACACATGCACAGCGAAGAGTAATGATGGTGCAGGAGCTGCCTCTGTAGTTAACCTTTTCTCTCCTCCTCTCTTCAGGTGGCCAAGGTGGAGTACGTGAGAAGGAGACCCAAGCTGAAAGAGGTCTTTGTGCGGTTAGAAGACCACCTGGAGTGTGTGTGCACGTCACAGCATCATGTGGTGGAGCACTCAGATGCAGAAACAGGTAATCAAAGTTATATATCTTTATTAAGTTACTGCAAATGGTGTCAAAGCATTTTCCTTTTTTTTTGGCAAAACAAACAAACAAACAAACAAACAAACAAACAAACAAACAAACAAACAAACAAACAAACAAACAAACAAACAAACACTTAGGCTGGGTTTGATGGCTGAGTCCCACCCTCATCCCTACATCAACTTCCTTTCCTGACCTCGTCATCTCTGTCCAATCGTCTTTCCTGTCTGGCTCTTGGCTTTGCACTGAATGACCTTTTTTCTATGATTGCTCCCAAACAGAAGACACACCTGTGAGTTGGGCAGCTATTGCAAAACTGTAACGCTTGTGTGTTTGTGCCTTGTTAGACGAGTTTGTGTGTGCGTGCGTGTGTGTGTGTGTGCGTGTGTGCCTGTGTGCGTGTGTGTGTGTGTATGTGTGTGTGTACGCTGTGTGTTAAGGGAGGGTGTCCAAAGGCTGCTTGGCATGACAGGAGGTAAACCGCCATTGCCTTGATCTGAAGCCTTTCTCTCCCTTGGAGCAGATAAGCGCTGTGATGTGTGCTGATAAGGCATCTGAAGTATTTATAGTGTGTCATATCTTTGCACTCTCTGCTTCTGTCCCAGGGCTGTTTTGCCTCTTTCTGTATCATAAACCTTGCTTTTTGCTTTTTAACCCTCCTTCCTATCCACCCTCCCCAACTTTGTGTTTTCAGGCCACCGTAGGGCTAAAGGTAAAAAAAGGAAACCAAAACAGCTAAGACGCAGCAAGGATTTATTGGCCACATAATAAAGTTGCACTCATTATCCAAAGTCCACTGGAGAGCTGTGAAGGGAACAGGTAGGACTTTAGCACTAAAGTGTCCTCTCACCTTTTGGCACTGCACTGGCTCAATCAGGAGCAAAAAAAATGGGCCTGCCAATCACTGTCACCAATCACATCACAGCCAATCAGTCTGAGAAGGGGGAGGGCTGAAATGTTCTGTTCCTCACCACTGCATGTTGGTTTTGTGGCCTGCTGAGCATGAACACATGCTTTGTGTCACTGTGCTGTGCTTGAGTGTGGTTGCGTGCACTGTTTTTGCTGTGTTATACATTAAGTCATCACCCAATGTAAGTCTTGTTTCATTGCTAAAAAGGCACAATTCTCTCTTTTTTTGCTTTCACTCCCGTTCAACTTATGTTGTCATCACCATTATTTATCCTCTGATCTCTGTATGTGATTAAAAGGGGATTTTGTACTACAAAATTTTTCTGACACTTGGTTATTTTGACTGGACATAATGATGTCTCATCACTATCTTTAAAATCTGGAGAAACATGATTAAGAATCTTGTGTGTGTTGAGTCAGCTTGGTTAAAATGCATGCAAAAATTGATGAAATTGGGCACGAAATACAAACATCTAATTTGTTCTCTTTGTTCTTTTCATGATGAAACTCATGTTGTTGCTGTTTCTTTTTAAAAAAAATTCAGATTCTCACACTAGCACTTGCTTTCTCTCCCACAGTGGACGTGAGGTGAGACCAATCGCAACAAGGGACTTTAGCATTGGAGGGACCTAAATAGAGGACGCCAGCAACTGGAGACCTGCTGTGGCCTCTTCCCGACCACCATGCTACATTCGTTTGAAAAATAGAAAACTTTTCTGTAAAGATGAGTGACTGAACAATAAGTAACAGACAAAACTAAATACGATGCCAAAGGTGCTTTTAAAAAACCCAATACGCAGTGATGATGACTTCCTCTGGTACACCATCTACCGAGTCAACTGAACACTACCACTGATTAGGAAGAAAAGAGAATGATGCTGTGGAGCTCGGGCAGAGAAGAAAGAAACCGAAGGGAGATGATGAAAGGGATTTGTGTTGAACATTTTGACAGACTTTGTTTTAACAAGACGCACAACAGAAATGGCCATGAAACATTTGGATCCAGCTTTGGTCGGAATCGGTTGCCCAGACTCCAAAACAGCAGTGGATGACCTCCAGCTGGGCAACATAAAAGTGCCCTGCCCTGCTGTTTAAATGACACTTGCAAACACAGGAAGGAGAGCTATAGGAAAACAATGGAAAGAGAAAAAAAGAAAGAGACAGACGGGAGAGTGTTTTCTCTTCTTCAAAAGGCTCCGAGTTGAATTTTTAGATGTTTGACCTAAATCAAGAGACCCCTGACGGCCTGTGACTGTGCCCAGTTGCTCTGTACATTTAAATTTGAAGAGGAAGACGCGCCGCTACTTACAAACTATTTATATGTGTGGACGTTTGCTTTCTGTCTCTTCCAGTACAAAAGAAAGAACTAAAAGGATGTTTTTATGGTTTTAGAGACAGGGTTCTGTGTGGACTGGTTCTTTGTAACCATAAGTATCACATTCTCATCATGTCATTTTTTTTTTGTTGTTTTATTTTCTCATCCATGTTTCTTATTATATTACAGTATATCTGAATGATGTCAAGTATTGTATATGGTTTGGATATATGTGTGCAACGAAGAGTTGTGGGAGTAAGTGCAGGAAGATGCTTTATTTTTGTTATGAAATATATTATGCTTACTTATATCCAAGCAGGAATTATGTTTATTTCTTTTGTTGTTGAATGCCTGTATTTAATCCATTGGAAAAGATGCAAAAATTTGTGGAAGTGTGGGATCAGGGAGAAAAAAAAGGGTTTCAGCACCTGTTTGCATTGGCAATATGTGTCAGAGGTGTGGAACGGGGATATAGCAGCTTAAACATGCCCACTTCATATTGAGTGTCATACTATAGCTTATTCTACAACCATAATAAGCACTGCCCAATCCTTTTTTATAACAAGAAAGCCATTTCATACAAACATGCAGACAGCACATCAAGGTGTGTTCATGCCAATCACATAAACACACTAAAACTTTGTCAGAGCAACTATAGTGTGCAAGTGCCCATGTATAAGGCAGGCTAGAGAGGGTGTGTGTGCGGCCACACACAATCTCTCTCCTACATGAAGTTATTTTTCACCCATATCACTCTAAAGTTGATAAGGACGATGCCTGCCCAGTCTGCTTTACCAGCACACATGTTGAATCTGTAAAGAGCAAAGTCCACCTCCACCAGTTTAAAGAGTGAAAGAGTGAGCAATACAAATTGACAAGTGCATGAATGGGCTCCTTGTTTAGCCAGGCTTTAACTCTTCTGTTGACGGGAGAACAGATCGCTGATCACTTCACCCTTTGATGGGAGTGGGACTCACACCTTATGAAGCTACATACCATCAGAAAAGATGATGATAAGGTGGCCTGAAAACAGTGCGGTGGTGACCTGAACCTGTGCCCAGATTACTTCCTTACCAGATTCTGAAAGAGTGATGAATGTGTAATCAGGCCAACACGTAGCAAAAACAACTGTGCTCAAATGAGGAAGTTTGAAGGAGATTTTTCTAGCAGTACAAGAGTGAGTCACATTGAAGTGAGTCAATTGAAAGTAAAACAAGAAAAGTTTGACTATTGTTGTATCAGCTGCTGCTGAGTTGTGAACATCAGATCTAACATAGACACAGCCTGCCTGTGAATTAACTTACCATCAGTTGACTGGTGCTATATTTATAAGGCTGATGTTTCATCACTGTTTTGCAATTCCGTTCGCATCAATGTAAGATAGTGTTCTCAGTAAACAAGGGACCACGCTTCGAGCTATTTGATTAAAGATAATGCCATTACCCTATCACTAAGCCTTTATCACTTTCCTTTTGGGCCTCCATTGGATAAAGACAGCAATAATCATAATTTATATATTTATGTTTTCAACAATAAATATATTTCTGCTCATGAAATTGTTCACTGAATGCTGAGTGCCATAATTTGTTTGGTTTGTGTGTCAAGGATAGTATTTGAAGCTTAATTTAGTTATGGAACAGATGTCTTACAGCACTGAAATAGGCACAAAGTAAGGTTATGGAAAGTAAAACATGAAGTAAATGAACTGAATAAAGCTGAAACAACAGTGCAGCACATGAACGAGGTTAGAGGGACCACACTGCACACAACAAAACCTTACCTGCTCCCTCATTTATCATAACTTTTGATTTTTATCTAAATGTAAGAATAAAACGACGGTTAGGGTAACCCTAACAATATAAAATAGCTATAGATTATGTGAGTTCACAAGTGAGAAGCCACTGTGTTTTGGTACTGCTGCAGAAGGCAGGACAGAGGCTGGATATGAGGGTGGTGGTGTATACAGGAAATGTGAGCTTTTCCAGGCTTGCAGGCTGAGCAGGAGCTGGGCTTTATTCCAGGATCCACCAGCAGCAGACGGTAGGTGCTGGGGGCTTTATTACTTTTCCCGAAGCAGTTCACCCTAATCCCAGGGCTAAGGGACATGAAAGTCTCTCTCCTCTACACTTCCCGGCCATACACCCCACTTATTACCTCAGGAGGGAGTCAGATAAAGAAAGGCAAAACATGAAAGAAGGGAAGGATCAGAGAGACAGCAGCTCAGCAAGCCAGTGGAACAGGGGATAAAGTGAATAAAGTAAAGATAAAAGGAAGAGCAGAGGTTGGATTGATTTTATTGTTTTTATCTGACATGCACAGCTTCATTCATAAGGAAGGAGGGAGAGCTAAAGCGAAGAGTGAGGAGTCATTAAAGAGTGTGCAGTGTATTGACCATGCAGGAAAAAGAGAGCAATATGTCACGGTGGGGAAAGATGGAGGGAGGGTGGAGCACAGGAGAGAGGGGTGAGAATATCCTGAGGAGTGGGAGTGCAAGTGGATGGAGACAGGGGAAAAATGAGGAGAAAGGGAAGAAAGCAAGAATGAAGTGGACTCAGGATGTGGGTAATCGGCACCACAGCAAGAGGGGGCAGACAGGGCAGCGCTAAGTGGAAATGCTTTCATAAACAATGCCAGAGGGGGATGAAGGGGCAGACAAGGTGTAAAGAAGGCTGTTGAATGGGCCGTGTGTGTGCATGTGTGTGTGCAAGTGTGCTTATGTGTGTGTGTAGTTTAACAATACAAAGGAGGTCTCCTGGTGTGAAACATGGACCACTGGAATTCTGGGCCCTTGCAGAGGGCAAACTGTGATTTGACTACTCACAATGCACAGGGTCAGAGTTCAGGGTGCAGGGGTCATATGGGGGATGTTGATGTACAAAGTGGCGGATGTAGAGTAGAGATTTAATTATCTCCCTCCATTTCTATGTTTACTGTATATAAATTCTACTTAATTTAGATTTTAATATGTATGGTTATCATTACTTAATCTTACAATAATAACATTACTGGATCAAAAACTTACCGGATCTGAGTTCAATTCCAGCCTCAACTCCCTAAACATCAACTTTGACTATTTTCTTCCCAGATTACAGCTCTTGTAACCTTTGCTTCATTACTTACACCCCTCTCATCTCTCCCACGTTTTCCCCTTTCCTCTTTCCTCCAGGTCGCCCTGTTATGTTTCTCCTCTCTGCCCCAACCTGTGGCCTCTGGGTTTTGAGGAAAGGCAGAGGTGGCCTTTGAAGATGGCGACAGCCAAGTTTGTCCGGGGCCACAGCCATGAATGCACGTCTTTGTCCAGCTCTCTCATGTCTTCATATCCTGCCCCCGCTACACTCCTAGTCCTCCCTCTGCCCCCCACAAACTCACGCTCATGCCCTCGCTGGGGGCCCCATCGCACAAATGACCCCACTAATTATGTATTTAAGGTATTTGGCTCCTGTGAAAACAGCTTTGGGTTAGCGGTGGAAGGTGGTGGGGGAGAGGACGGTGTGTAGGGAGTGGGACATGGGGTGGTCCATGGTCTCATGGCTATCATTATTGCCCAGCGTTTTATGTAAACACTGGATTAGGGCAGCAAGGGTTGATTGAGGAGAGTGGTGGTGGTGGGGTTTGGCACAGGGGTAGGTGAGTGTGTCGTTTGAGCTTGAGCTCTGCTCGCTGGTTTTACCTGTGGGTGGCAGTCCCTCAAAAACCTTTCTCACCTAACACAGGTAATAGTTTATTAGCAACACAGAAGATATGATACAGGACTCACTAACCTCCAATCTTTCTTATATTTGTTTCTTGTAGACAGTGTCAAGGCTCATTTATAACCTTTTTGGTTTCAATTTAAAACTTCACCTCCTGGACAGACAACCAAATGTCCCTATATATCTAATACCTCCTTAACCCCAAACAATAGGCTCTCCCCTTTTCACCACATCCTTGCCATTTTTTTCTCTGTTTGTTAAAACACCATGTCACAGTCCCATCACCTGTCATGTTGTCTGGGCCTCAGCAAAGATGGGACCATGCTGATTTAAGCAGCCCCAAAAAGACGGCTCTGAAACCAGATCGCTGCACTCTGGATCCATCAGGGGAGCGAGTTGACTGATGATGCTGATAAACCTGAGATTGACAGCAGCCTGCTCGGCCCCTCAGTGGGAACCTGCTGACACAAGACCCCTCTCAGAGTTTCTCCATTTGTGTGTACGCAGACTTGCATTACATATGATAACCTACTCATGTAATCTCATCAAGGATATTCAGTTCCATAAAAGACAAGTAATCACATTCTCTCATATGGAAAACCTAAATCATAAAAATGGGGAAAAAACACATAGCAAACAGCACTAATCCATACAAGCATACAGGGTTTACTGGTGGGTGGATGGAGTTAGTTCACTTCCTCTTAGTTAAATCATCCTGTATCTCTTGTAATAATAATTAACTGTCTACAGTGTGTGTGTGTGTGTGTGTGTGTGTGTGTGTGTGTGTGTGTGTGTGTGTGTGTGTGTGTGTGTGTGTGTGTGTGTGTGTGTGTGTGTGTGTGTGTGTGTGTGTGTGTGTGTGTGTGTGTGTGTGTGTGTGGAGAGAAAGAAAGAGGGTGAACTGAAAATTCACAATGACTGATCCATAAACAATCATCTTCAGCACTATCTGACTGAGGGGAACCTGGCACAGCCTCTGTTAGGTCTTGTTAGATAGGGATGGAAGAAGCAAGAGAAACAGGGAGTGAATGAAGGTGTGGCACAGGAACTACTGAGAGTGTAGAGGTCTCTGGAGGGAGATAAGTCAGCTTCTAATGGGAGATGAAGTCTGCATGTGTTGTAATTACAAAGAAAGATGCATGGAGTCATCGGCTGTCTGTTTGTGTGACTGGGTGAGTGCGTGAGTGTGCATGCTTTCCGATGTGAGCGCAGCTAGGAAAGCCAGTTTCCCTTTGCACATCAAATAAATCGAAAGTCTACAATTAGAAAGAAGGAGTGAGCAGTGTTTGGTTTGTGGGAAGAGAGGAAGAAAGCTTGGAATGTGTCACTGCTATTGAGGAATGAGGAGTGTGTGCATGTGTGTGTGCACATGCATGTTTGTGTGTGTTCACAATTATACGTGTGAGGTCGGGAGTAGCCAGCCCAGCCAACATTCTTGGGCAGCAGTATTATTAACTGTGGTGGAACCATTATCAGTATTTACTTTGATCCAACCACCATCAGAGGAGTAATGGACTCAGCTGAACCCTCTCTCTTTTCTGTTTTTCCTCTCAGCGATTCTTGTCTTTATCGAGGGGCAATGAGGATGTTCAGGATGTTCTTTACCTCATTAATTTCAACACAGGAAGGGCTGGTGATCTAAAAGGAGGCTCCGTTTAAATGCTGACTAGATGATGTGTGTGTGACACAGATCATTTAAGTTCCTGATTCTTTGGAAGAAAGTTGAACTGTCTCTGAAGCGAGCCAACCACAAAGGGCTTAGTCCTCTCGCACGTCCCATAATTCAACAGTGAGATAAGACTACCTAGTTTAACAACCTTACTACACTTGTGAGCAAATCTTCACCCCCTCCCCACACAGAGACATTCTTGCACACACAGAAAGAAAAAAATTAGATGAGCCACGATGATGTAGGACTCTGAACCTTGGTGTGTGTCTGTGTGTTGCAGAGTTGTGTGCATGCAGTTTACATTCAGAGTGTGGGAAAGAGCATGAAAGCAGCCACACCTACCTGTCTGATGGGGGTATGATGAGAGCATCACATAACAGACCTCACACTGTTCACACCAGCTGGCAGGTGGCAGACGCACCTGGCACTGAAAAGTAGTTGAACACACACATGATGTTTTTCCCATAAAAAAACAATAATACTGCATGTAATTGCTTAAGGATAGTAATTTAGGCCTTTTTCATGGCCAATATTTTCATCTTTCCTAGCAGGTGTAGCTGATAACATTAGTCTAGTGCCATTTAAAACTGTTCTAATCAATATAGTCTACTGTTTGGAAATTACACTCATGTTGATGTCACCACCGTTTTCTACTAGGTAGATGATTTCAGCGAAAAAGCCCAAAAAGCCCCACTGCCCCCCCCTTACTGTCTTGAGGTGAGGCAGAGATGCAGGACCCTGAGTGAGTGGAAGTTGGTTTGATGGAGTGGCTTCTGAAGGAAGGTCACGACAGTGGGGGTAGAAGGGAGTGAGTAATGGAGGGACGGTGGGGGAGAGGAAAGACTGTGAAAGGATCTCTGACAGCCTGTTAACATCGCTGGCTCTCAGACTTCACAGCACCCTGTTTGTTCCCTTTGTCGCTTCTCGCCAAAGACCAAATCCCTTATTGTTTCACTTTAAACCCTCTTATCTATGCTCTTTTCCTTTTATCCTTCTTCTTGTGCAGCATGAGGATTTCTCTCTGTATTCCTATTCTACCTTCATGTTGTTCTTTTGTTGCATTGCATCTCTGTTATAAACTCTTGTTCTCATCCCCTGACCTTTTTTTTTTTGTAAAACCATTAAAATTACTTTTGTAATTCACCAATGATTCCTTCAAAAGTTTTCTCAACGTTTTAGTTAACGTTTTTTTAATCTCTACGAATGCTGTAGAAGTTTTCGGTCCTGCTGTTATTACAGACATCTGAACTAGTAACAAAGCCTCAACTCATTCATTATGTTGAGCCTGGGACTGTCAAGGGCTCGTTGCCCCATTAAAAATAATAAAATATCATATCTTGAAATCTTGAAATGTTCTTCATCAAAGGCTGCTAAAATAAAAAAAAACATTGAATAAAAATGTTATTCTTTATTGAGAATGGAGTGAACCGCATGACTGTTACATTTCAATCCTGGGGGTTTAGTTTGTTTGTGTTATTATAACTGTCAATGGTTTTCTGACTTCTGGAAGTCAACTATGTGGTTCCGGTTTCTCTCTCTAGCCTGCTTATTGTGTGTATGAAAACTGTTCTTAACTTTCACGTTTCTCTTTGCTCAATATCATGATGTCATTCTTCTGTGCAGAAACAGAAGTGCACAAAGACACAGACACACACACACACACACACACACACACACACACACACACACACACACACACACACACACACACACACACACACACACACACACACACACACACACACACACACACACACACACATGCATGCACAGTTCCCCACTAACCCCAGTGCTTTATATTCAGTGGTTTTCAGTCTGACCTGAATATCTCTGACATGACTTTCACCAAAGCTAATAACAGCAACAGGATAACTGCTACCAGTGCTGCTGGAAGTTGCCTGGCAAAGTTATTGTCGCAGGATGAGAAACAGGCCCAGCAGTGGTTGGGAAACTCAGTGAACCTGCATGCCAGTTTGACTGCACCATTTATGAGTTTAATTCAGGTTCAGTCCTACCCCCTCCTCCTTCCCCTCTCACACACCCCTCTGTCTTCCCCCCCTCACCCCTTTCTCTCTCTCTCTCTCTCTCTCTCTCTCTCTCTCTCTCTCTCTCTCTCTCTCTCTCTCTCTCTCTCTCTCTCTCTCTCTCTCTCTCTCTCTCTCTCTCTCTCTCTCTTTAACTCGCTTTCCATGAGCTAAGCAGCAGTGAACACCTGCTATTTTAAATGACATACTCATTGTCGTGCAGAGCTGGAGGTGTAAATCATTGTGGGCCACTGCGCTAGGCTGCCGTGCACGTACACTGGAATATAAATGACTGACACCTCTGCCCCGCTCACGGAGAAAGGAGAGCAAAACAGAACATGCGCTCAGTGTCCAGGAATTCCTCTTTCACTCCCCCTTCCTTATTTAAGCTTGACCCAACAACAGACACATATAACTATCAAACAGTTTGTAGATTGCTCAGTAGCTGCTCAGTGTTGTCTTTGTAGTGGAGAAACAGTGTATCTTGTGTTGTAAGGTGTGTTGACTGTATTAAGTGCAAGTAGGTTAAGTCCAACAAACCTAAGCATCTATAGCCATGGTGGCGCTGCAGGAGAGGTCAGGGAATCACAAAAATGATTAGAATTCATCCTGTGGGGGATATGAATGTGTATATGAACATTTCTGCCAATCCCTCAAGCACATGTTGAGTTATTTTACTGGATAAGCTTTAACCTGCTGGTGATACTACAGGAGAAGCCGGGGATCACCAAAGTCATTAGGTTTCATTCTTTTAGGATCATGAATGTCTTTTTAAAATGTTATGGCAATTAATCCAATAGTTGTTGAGATATTTCAGTCTGGACCACAGGAATGGGAATGGAAAAAATGTTCTCACAACCCTTAACAGATGCCTATTTAAATGTCTTGAAACACACTAAACAAAAAATATTACTTCCAAAGAAGTGCATGATTAAGTCATTGAATCTCAGTAGCCAGTGTAAAAGTAAATAGTTTGCATTTTCTATTAACTCTACTAGTTAATACTACAGTAATCTGCATTGAAATAGACAGTCGGGGAAGATGAGTGAGTGTCAGAGCAGGTATGTGTATGTGACTATATGTGTATATGTGCAGAGCATATAGATTGTGTGAACACGCGCTGAGCGGTGGGGGGTCTGCCTGCATGTGGAGGGACTGGTCTTTATAAAGAGCTCAGTAATCCCTGGCTGTGCAGCAGGGGGCTGAGGTGATAAGTCCAGGGCTCACCCTGTGACATGAAGCTCCTCTTCTCCGCCTTTCTCTCATTGTAGCTGTGGACACTCAGATACAGGGGTCCATAGTGAAACACATGATGCTTTGTCATCATTCCCTTTTGTTACAGTGCTAATCACCTTTCTTATTTACTTACTTATCCTTCATTGGCTGAGCCTCCTTTCTGAGGCCTGTAACATGCTTAGAATGAGGTAGTGTTTTGTAGCTGAATTAGTATTGTGCTCATTTATAAATAATTATAAAAAACCCCAAAACCTAATGGTCATAACTATTTTCTAATTGAATCCTACATCCTTAACTTTGCTAACAATGTAAGGCCTCAACCACGGGCCTCATCAGCAACAATGATTATACTGAGAGGAGGAGAAGTTATTAACATTGTATCTAAATGCAGAAAAAATTTAACAAAACAGGGGAGTCTTCACGAGGATCTGAAGAACTTTCCGCTGTGTATCAACGCAAACCATCTCACTGGCCTCCAAATGTTTATATTCAGGCTACAATCTGCTGTATGTGTATCAGAAAACACAACTTTCTTCTAAGAATAACCTTAGTCCTAAATGCATTCCACTTTGTATTCATACAGAATGTAGTGCAAATAAAAGATTTTCTTTTACCCAGTTTTCTATGACTGAATTAGTGTTACAGTGAAAGTTTATGTTGTAACAGCAAAACAAAAGGGATTAAGTGTGATCGTGTTGAAAGAAATGCCTCGAGGTGTGTACTGAGCAGTGTGAAACTGGCGATAATGTCATTCAGTATTTTTTCTATGTTCCTCCTGATCTAATCACTCCATTATTCTTTTATTACCAAGCCTCAAATGAGATCACTCTGCAGCACAAGCAAAAGCAGTGGCTTTGTCTCTATGCGCAACAGCATCAACTCCAACTGTTCAAAGTCCCCATTAAAAACAGATTGTGCTGTTGCTCAGCCTGACTCCTGAATCCCATTAAAAACACCCCACAGAAGTGAAACAGTCATTAGTGAGTGAATCGGCTTTAGTAATTAACTCTCTCTCCCACTGCCAGCGTTTCTGTTTATCACTCTCCTCAAAAAGTCCTCCGGGGCCCAAAGCGGCGAGACGTGAGTTCCTCGCTGACGTAATGTTTTGGTTTACCTGCAGTCCTGCGGGCAGGAAGTGAGAAAGAGCATTTAGATGATGTGTGAAAGGAAAACAGGAAGTCAGAGTTAAATAAACAGAATTTTGGGTAGATAGCTAAATTCCCTCTGGCACCAACAGGCTTAACAAGGGACCTCATTATTGCTGAGGCCTTTTAATTAAACAAACAATACATTCCCAATTTAGGATTAGTTTAGTTATTTCTGTGCTTGTGTGGTATACATATTTAAAAGACTGAATCTACAGTCGTATGATTCATAAATGTAGAATAATAATAATCTATAAATGTATAAGTGCTTAACATTCTTATTTTGTACTCTTTAGTTGAAATGAAGCCCCAACAAACATCATCCCAACATGCAGTTAAAAACCACTTTATATACAATTTTCTGGCCAACTCCAACATGTGTAATTCCTCCTCATCATTCTCAAAGTTCAACATTTTTAATGGAGCTGTAACGAAATAATGCTCCCTTTTAATGCTCAAGTTTTCCTTTCCCCACCACCCGTATCAAAGCTGGCCTGATTCTGTCGGCGCTGTCAGTGCTTCAAAGGCTGTGTTTCAGAGTGGGGCTCTATGACGTCCAGTGGCAGTGTTTCAAATCACCTCTGGTGCAGTAGATATAAAGATAGCATTCATCTATTGACTGCTTTATGTTCCCACTGTGGCACAGATAACTACCTTACTGTCCCAGGACAACAGGGGCTGTGTAGACCTTTGTTGCTCCTATGCCAGTGGCGCAAGTGTGCATTTCGGCTCTAAGTTCATCCGAGACACTGAATGCTGAGGGGCTCGTGTGCATATGAGAGTTAGAGGATGACAATGGTATTATGTTTGCACTGGGGAAATCAATACTGCAACAGGAAAATCTCCAAGTGTTCGATAATTTGATGATATTAGAGGCTTGAGACATTTGTTTTAGAGCAAATTAGGACAATGGCTCTTTTTTTATTACAGAGCTTGGCATTGAGCCTTCTATTTAAATGTGTAAATGATATGTAAGAGAAGAGGAGACCAGGATGAGATAGAGGTTGGGTGAGAGAGCGTGAGAGAAAGAAAGTGGAGAAGACGAGAAAAAGTGCAGAATATTTATCTGAGTCCTCTGATAAAACCAAAGAGAAGGTGAAAAACTTGATGTAGAAAAGAAGGCAGCAGGAGGGAGAAAAATGAGATTCAGGACAGAGATTGAGGCAGCTGGTATGCCCTGTTACCTCAGGTATGCCATTTAATAAGACTGCCTGATTCAATCAGTTAGATCAATCAGGAATCAGACAGTTTGTGTAAGAAGAGTAAGGATGCTTTCCCTGCACATAGAGTTTAATGCAATTTATAGTAAAGAAGCCATGTAAAGAAAACAGCTGGAAGGAAAGTTGTCCTTCTGCATGTATGTGGTGTGCCATGTGGATGTGTGTTTGAAGATCTCACTGCAGCCTTGGTTCAGTGGAAAGCTGTCCTCCTGTTGTTGGATGAGTTGCTGCAGAGTTGATGGAGAAGCGAGATAGGTGCATAAACAGCGGGCATGCCCACACTGCTCTCTCTCTTCTCTCTCTTTTCGTTTTTGTCTCGCCCTCTCTCCATGTCGATCTCCACCATGCGATAACACACAAAGATGCGAAATCAAATCCCTGAATTACTGCCAGCAGTGGCAACATTTTGTTCTTTCTTTCTGTCTTCTGTCTCTTTTCATCTCCTGTTCCCAATCCGACAACAAGAGGTCTCATCAGGCTCTGGTGAGGCACAAGAGTGTGGTTGTGGGTGCCAGGCTTAAGTATGGGTGGCATGCTCTTTTCTGAACAGCTGTGTTACACTGCGGTTGGTGCTACAAGGTGGCATTGCGTGGTTTAATGTGTAGAGAAGTCACGTAAGTCTTCTGGTTAACCTCAAAGCTTCTACACAATGGGGTTGCTGAACTAATTACTTCATGCTGGTATATGGGGATTTACTGTATGTGACAGTGCAGAAATGCTTTTAATTCTGTCTTTAAGGAGAAACCACTCCAAAATATACTCAAAAAACACTGAAAATCTTGTGTGTGTCAGGTTACGTTTATTACCCTAAAAGCTACATTTGATGACCATGTTGCTTTTTGGGGTGAACATTTTTTAACTAAGCACAAAATGCTTATAATAATCAATCCAACATCATATGTTGGAATAAAGTAACTATGAATTCATGTTTGCTTCATATCCGGACCATAGCAGTGTGACTTTGTCGGCTATCAGTTATCTTAACTGTGGTCTCGTGAAGATTCATGTGCATCTAAAGAGGGATAATCGTTGTAGTCAAAAGAGCGTGGAGGATTAAGTATGTAACAGATGGGGGGCTTGAAGGAGTTAAGGTCAACAATTTTGGGGGGGAAAACAGACAGAGAGTCAGATAATGCAAACACCTGTTTGCGTTGCAGGTCACAGCAACATTGAATGCTACCTTGTAAAATATGGCCTCTTTGACCTGTTCTGTCACTAAGCGTGGGAGGGCAAAACTTAGCATGGATGTTGTTTCTCCCTGATCTTATTCAGTCTCTCTTTTCTATTCTTACTCCCGTATTCCAGTTTTTCTCATTTACTAAAAGTCAGATCAAGAGATTCAGTGGGTAGAGATCAAAACTGAAGCTTCCCCCGCTGAAAATAGCTCTCGACAACGAGAACCAAAACAAAACAGTGGAAGTAGACGCCAGATAGTCCCAGAAAGATGCAAGGATTTTCTTATTTCTATTCTGGTGTGTGACTTCGCGTGATGAGAGATCAAAAGCAAACTTCTGCAGGCTCACTGAAATCACAGAGGTGCCATTGTGCAAGAGTGTGGCCCTTCCAGCAAGACTGACTGTTCTGTGCCGTGGGGCCCGCAAGCAGCCAGCGTTGCCTTTGTGCTACCATATGAAACAAATCTCACTGTGACAAGCCAGGGCCCAGGAATTCACCACTGCTGTGAAATCTCAAGCACCAGGGAGCAGGGATGGCACCGCCAGCTTCACCCCTCCCTTGTCAGAATCACAAAATCTCAAATTTCCACAATTACAGACACCAATGTCCTAGTTCCTCATTGTAATCCCATCGCCAGGAGTTACAGGGTGTCTTCACAGTGTCAGCATTGTGATTCATATTCCGTCACACTGGAATGCACCGATGACTCTGCTTTGTGGTCATTTCTCATTCTCCTTTTCACCGAGGTGGCAAAATGACCGCATGTCTTCGGAGTCTCTCTCAGCCCTCCAGGAGCTTAATGAGTTATTGCTGAAGTGTTTTCTCACAATTGATTTAAAATCCAAATCAGCAACTTTGCTTGTGTCTGAAAGCCTCCCAGGGGTCACAGCCTATTGTTTTTGTGTCAGGGCTGTGATGGGGCTGGGCCAGCTCACACCATATCTTCCAACAATCCCAGTGTCACCTCATTGACCTTTCACCTCTGACCCCTGAAAAATAGCAGGGTCACTGTGCAACTGACAGCAGCTCCTGTTGCTACAAACAAGGCAACAAGGCTACCATGACTGCATACAGTTCCATATTCATTCAGATTTGCAGCAGTGCAGACACGCACACACACAAAATCACTCCACAATACCTGACATACCTGGTTAATCGCTTTATGCTCTGCTGTGGCACTGCAGGGTTTCTCTTTGAGAAGTGAGAAGGAGCTGTTGAAAGCTTGTCTGGCATGTTATTTTATAAGGTCATTTGCTTAGATTCCATTCCTTTCCTTAGCAGTGTGTCTCTGATATCCAGGTGACGGCCGCTCAGAATAGCTGCCTGTTGCCCTGGTGCTTGATGGGATAAAAACTAAACTTTCTGTTCTGTTTAGCGTCCAGGGGAAAGAGAAGAGAAAAAAGGCTGAATAAAATAGAGGGAATCTGGACATTCAAGATGAGGTAATGAAAGTGTGGTAAGTGAGTTCAGCTTTGCGCATACTGTTGTGTATAGTCACCCTTAATGGACTAATGGGACACAGTGAAGAACTAGAAGAGTGAAATAACTCCTCCATCTTCTGTTTCTCTCATCTCTCCTGTCCTCTTCTGCCTGTTTTCCTCCAGCCAATCAGACATTTTCTGTCTTTGTTTCCGCTCTCATTTCCTCTGACAACCTTAAAATTTGTTCCTTCCTCCTTTCTCTTTCCTGCAGTTTTTCATTTCATTTTCATTGTTCTCTCTTCTTTTGAATTATGCTATTTCTGTATCAACAAGTTGCCTCATGGATCTGTCTCTTCCTTTTCTCTTTGTCTTGTTCCCCATCTGCTCATAAATGGAGTATGGAGGAGAAATGAACAGTGTTAGACTAGCGTCTCCTTGGAAGAATTTCTCTCTCTTTCAGTCCCCCTTCTTTCCTCCTGCTTTTGGCTGCTCTCCAGCAAACTTTAACACCCATCATGGCATGCTGGGCATCGTCCAACAGATGCCCTTGAGCAGGACATTCCTGTCTGGCACAACTCCTCTTTTCACGCTATTTATACTCAAATATCTGAGCCCTGCACTGATACCGGTACAGCGAGCAACCAGGCCATTTGTCTGTGTGAAAATAAAAGGAAACACACTCTTCTCACATGGTAACCTTTCGGGAACTCAGTGAATGATAAAAACTCTTGGCACATTGTTGCACAAGTGCACAACATATTTGAGGAACAATGTTAATATTTGTTGCTCTCAAATAAATGTTTATTCAGATAAAGAGACAGATTCTTGCAGAATTTTCTTTATTGACTTTCTGTTAAATTCTCATTTTAATGTCATTACTTATAGATATTTTTTATGGGAATACGAAAAGAGAGTTAATGGCATGTTCATAACTCCATTCATCCTACAGAAGAGGAATTAACCACTTCTGGGAAATAAGGACAGAATGTACCATTATCATAAAGTGGAGAGGGAAGTCAAGGGAGGGTATTCTGAGAAGTGCTCAATGCAAAAAGAAAATCCATTAAAGGAACATTGGAGCTATTTCTTTCATATAGAGAGCCCCATCAGACTGTCGCTTTTGAAACCCATTCACTGTGCAGCTCTCCTGCTTTGAGAAGCTCCAGTTAAAAGAGCAGAGGGGGGAGAAGGAGGCAGGGCGAAAAGACATTGTGTTAAGATTCTGAAAGAGTCTGAAAGACAATTTGTTTGCCCGCTTTCAGCTAATTCAGCCACATCTGATATAAAGCACTTTAGCCTTGTTAACGGTCCACTGAATATTATATATGCCATATAGCAGAGCCAAGAATATTCATGTATAAAATTAACACCTATCGGCTGCAGAAGACCACCAATATTGCTACAGTACATATCAACAGGATCAAGGCAAACAGGGAACTGCACTTATGAGAGCTACACTTAGAAACACTTCATACTGTCATCAAAGCTGGTGCTGGGGTTCGATGGTCTCACTATGTGTGTGTGGGATAAGGGTGGAGAGAGGTGGTAATGGACAGCAGGAGTGGTGTGGAGAGGTTCGTTGAGGACTGTCTATGGACCAGAAAGCTTAACACATTTTAGGAAACAGTGACCCTAAAAAGCTCCTGTAAGCAAACATGTTAGGATGGTCAACTTCCCTGAGCATTTACACATTTAGGAAATAAAAAATCACTGCAGTCATCTTCAACAGTCCTGTCTTACATGCACGGTAAACTTTAATTCAGTTGCTCACATTACATGCTAAAGTAACCAGACCTGATTTTTTGTCCCCATGAGACATCATGTGTGAACGACCCATATCTGATTTTTTAATTTTAGATTTCATGTCATCGATGTTTATTGATTGATTTGACTGTTGCACAAATTATTTTTATTGTCATTTTTCTTGTGTGCATACAGCTAACTTTTCAGCTAAATCTGCACATGCATGGCAGTTCAGGACCTCAGATCTGTCTAGAAAAAAATGAATTGAACATAAAATCCTGTAATATCAAAGTAGGCAGGGTGATCCACTGCATAGACATGCTGGACAGTTGAACAGGACCTTACCCTGCAAAAAATTTATATTATGTACATTTCAGCTGGCTGAAATGAGTGGGGAGAAAGACAAGAAGAGAAGAGAAAAACAGTGTGATGACGTACAATAAAGTCCTTCAACGGTAATCAATGCAAGGATGGTGCAGTCCCTTGGATTTAAAGGGCTGGTTTACACAAATATAAAAAAAAAAACAGGACAATGAATTGACTAGTAAATTGTTACACTGTAAAATACCTAAAATGTAGCACATAAGGAGGAGGTTGGGGAACTGGAGGGAGCTGCAGCAGTGAAGAGTGTTGGTATGACTGTATCAGCAAACTAATAGTGAGAAGTGTCAGGTTATAATGGATAATGGTTAAGCTCTACACCTGTATCAATGTGATTGGATATTATGAGTCAACTGACAGCTTAAGTTTACTAAAGATTAGCAGCTGATTACTAGTTATTTATTCATTAAAATTATTATTTTATTTGTCCAGGTTCTATCTGTCTTCATTCCCATACTACTGTAATGGAGGTGAATATAAATTTGTTCATAAAGTTCAACAGCAACATTTTTGTTTCATTCTGTAGTCTATGTTATATTCCATTAACAGTTTTCATAGGACCTACGTTTTAAAGATATGAAAGCAAATAAAACCAAAACTATCTGCATGGCTTCACAACACTGTGGGTAAGTGAGAAAATATGTTTCTTTGTAATTTGACTGGACTGAACCTTTAACCTTATAAACTGCCTGGGACATTTCTCTGTGAACCCCAAACCAACGGTATTTCCTCCTCTGTGATTAAGACCTGAAAGGTGGACTGAGGAAAGACAAGCTGTTTGTTTTTTAACAGAGGTTAGGAGGGAGGTTCATAGGTCGACCAACTCAACCAGCGTGACCATCTGAAGTCTGCTGACTGCTCTCTGAGGTTTTTGTTTGGATTTTAGATGGAGCACCTGTTGAGAGGGGAGACATTTAAACGTGATTTAAATGAATAATATCTTGCGTGTAACGTCTTGCATTTCTCATTCACATAATTCATTCTTTAGCATAAGTGTTCATATATGAGCAATGCGCTTCAATCCAGGCCAGATTTTCTCTAGGTCTCAGTTTATATAGCAAGCGGTGAGAGTCGATGGCTTTTGGGTTTATCCAAGGCTGCAGTTAAAGTACAGGACCACAGGCGTAAAGCTGTCAACATGTGGAC
Organism: Scomber scombrus; assembly: GCF_963691925.1. Taxonomy (NCBI): domain Eukaryota; kingdom Metazoa; phylum Chordata; class Actinopteri; order Scombriformes; family Scombridae; genus Scomber; species Scomber scombrus. The sequence continues at coordinate 14,461,024 of NC_084987.1, forward strand.
ACGGTCGTGGAACACAGCCTTGCCTGTCCCCACAGCAACTTTATAGGAATGTTGAACGCCCCCCCACCACCTAAACATATCTGTCCTCTGTATCGAATTTTCCCCTTTCCAAGCTGCTTAATATGCAGGCTGCGATTTCCCCCCACATTCCAGCAGATAAATCTCCACTCACGATCTTTCTAGAACAAAGCCGTTAAGACTTGTTGGGAAATCTTCTGCTTTCATCTTGACGCTTGCCCACCTATGTGTGGCGTTTTAAGTTGTACCTGGTGATATCAGTTTACCCACTGAAAGATGTTTGCGCTTTTGATACGAGCCACTTAAATTGCCTGTGTCACTTTATGTGTGGAGACAAAGTGAGAGGTACTTGTGTGAGAGCGTGTCTGCGTGTCAGATTTTTCTACCTCTTTGAAGTGTACAAGATGGGACGGACCAGCCTGTCGCCATGACAATGATGAGTCTTTGATGTGTAATTAAAGCAGTGATGTACACCTTTATGTAATCAGCTTGAACATTTGACGGCCTGTATCCCACAATGCACCACTTGTAAGAAAAGATCACAGTTTGGAAACATTATTATTATCATGCCGGTGCTTTTTGATCATCTGTTGATGCCCTGTTGTAGGCTAGCAATGAAGATACACAGTTACAGATCTCAGCGGATAAGTGCGTCTCTGCCAGACAAATTATTCTGTCAGCTTCGCAGGATTACTCAGGTGAGAGATCAGCGACCAGGGATACCTGGGTTGGTTGGAAGCAAATCAAAGAGCATGACAAAATACAGAAGAGCGGGACAGTCAAACACACAATCGTTGCCATGGTGGGCACACACTAAGCTTTTAGGACTTTCCAAATGATTACTCAGTGAGGGATAGGAAATACAAGAGGTCTGCCTTACACCCTGTGCAGCATAATCAAAGCAACAATCACAACCCTGGCAGTCTAATAACACAGCGATAAGATGTGATAGCATCAGAGGCGGCTTTTTTGAAAAGCTAGCGTCCTCCCAGTCTCAACCTAAGCCTCTCTGTCAACATGGACACCAGCCAGAACCCAGCTATGCAGCCACGCCAATTTTTTTCACTTTGTTCTGTTGCTACTTTCTCTATCCCATATTTATTTTCCTGCTTGCTACTCTCACTTTAAAGTGGAGTGACACAGAAGTTGAGTCTTCCAGCACAGGTTTCCTGTGTTTGGAAGAGGGGGGGGGGCAGGGATAAAAAAACAGAGGAAGAGGTGAAAAGGTCACACGGAAAGAGGGAAAAATAGGCTGGAAAGTGTGGAGGTTAATTGAGAGGTACATCAGAGGATGAACCCTTGTATTCTGGCGTTTAAAGTTTAAGTTTCTGACAAGACCAGGACCCCAGGGAGAGCAGAAGCTACCAAGACATGAATAGAATAAAATAAACTGTTAAATGGAAATCTCATCAAACTGAACCTCTCCTGACATTTAACTTACGTATATATGCTGCTGAGTATAGAAAGTAGCAATGTTAGGACTGGCTGTAATGTGACTCCAAAATAACAAGAAGATGGCGCAACCATGAAGTCACAGTCTATCACCTGTCCCACAGACCATACAAACAAGATACTACCTGGTTTATCTTCTAAACATGACCACAACAGAGACGTCGTCAGGCAACGACCACGGCAACCATATCTGAGAGATGGCAGTGGACTCCAAGACATTATCAGGTCTAGATGAATGATATCACACTTGACAGAGAGATTGTAGCCGCCTGTCTTGTGGGGACTGTCAAGGTGTTGCAGCCCTTTTAAGGAGAAGCATAAAAGGCATCTTTGTGTGCAGCAGAGTGAGAGAGATTGTAAAGATGATGCTGAAATACCAACAACTGTAATGACGAGCGAATACTATCAATCCTTCAAAATATTATCAAAATGAAGATTATGCTAGATTATGCTTCAAGCTTGGACAAAACAACAAAACACCAGAAAAATTGAGACAGTCCTTACAAGACAAGACAAGACAGGAACAATCTTTTTATGTTAGACATATAAGACGTCCTGCAGGCATGTGAATTATTATCCTCGTCTGCCAGGAACAAAAGTGGAAGTAGTATGACGTTGTGGCACTAGCTTTACAACCTTGTGGTGATGATTTCAGGGTTGATGGATCGGTCAAAAAAATATGTGACGTTCATATGGGAGTTTACTGTTTCTCTTCTCGTTTGCCAGCGATCACATTTTCAGTCTCTGGAGAGTAGTTCCATGTGCAGAAGATGCGACTAAGCATGCATACAGGTCTGTTTACAGTGCTTCACTATCTTGTATCGCAACATCTTGTGAAAACGAATTGTATTCCAACGCATTCACAGTGGCGTCTGCCTTACAAGGAGCTGCTCTCCTGAGAGAGAAAATGTTGTAGCTATTATTACTCTTTGGGAACCATTTCTAAACAAACTGCAGTCACAGTTGCCTTTCTGTTGTGCTATGGTGTGGCTCATTGACATTGTTTTCAATAGTATTTGGACAACTGCAGAGCTCTACAGCACTGAGGAATAAGATATCAGGCTTTGGATACACACACAATACTTACATTCATTGTTGGTTTGGCTCTTCCCATGAGATTTTTTGATAATAAGAAAAATAAAGAAATCTGTTAGCTATATTTTCTAATGTGTTTTTTGTGCCTAAATCAAACCAAAGCTTAATTATAGAGGTTATTTATATGGATCATTTTGAAAGATAAATTATGTACTCTACACTTTCTCAGTGTGTCCAGACTTTCGACACTATGGCACTATATTTTGTTGTTTAATTTGGTTGACTTGTTTGAAAAATTAGGACCTGAAAACTAAATTTATAAAAGTGAGCAATTGTCTGAGCACTTCTCACTGGTTGGACACAGTTGGTAAAGGTAATGTCATGTCATAAGGATTGAGCAATATTTGAATTAAAGTATGAGGAGAGTTTTGTGGCTGTTTGCTGATGTCAACAGTCAATCAGGTCAATTAAAGCTTTCAAACGACTTCTGCACAATCTTGATGAAGCAGATTATCTGAGTTTATGAGTGTTAATATTTTAATTATGAGTTTTTCCAACTTCCAGCTGCCTGGTCTGATGTATTGTTATTGTTGGTGTCACTCCTTTACAACTGACACAGTGATGTGGTCAATTTAGATGGGTCAGCATTGAATCTGGTTTTTTATCCCTCCCTTTCCTGTTTTAAATGCTGACTGGCTGTGGTGCACAAGTGTCTTTATTCATAATGGGAACTTATTTGATGTTATTGATGCTTGAACATTTATGACCATATTCTTTATACTGGATTGGTCTACAAAAGAATGACAGAGTAAGGGAGTGGAAGGGAGGAATCAAGAACATTTTTGAAGTAGACAAACAAGAGAGGGAAATCCTGTAAAAGAGAAAAACTGAACTGAAACTTTACTTGGTGTTATGTAATGCAATTCTGTGTAACACTGTGGTTAAGCACAGTTAACTTGCGGAACTACAGTTGTAGACTTTAGATCTGACGTCCAGAGATGAATTTGTGCCAAAGTTCAAATATGAGCTAGCTGGCTTTAAATATTAGTTTAAAATGCATTCAGTGATACACAGATCTCCTCTATAGTAACATAAGTGGTATTACTTGATCCATTTCAGGGTCACACACAGCAGAACACATTGTTGTTGGTTTGGATGGTTGGATATGTTTCTCTCATTCCAGTCCCACAAACTTTTAGCCCTCTCTCCCTCTCTCTCTCCCAACCATCCACACAGATCCAAATTATGCAGACGGCATTTCCTCTTAGGAAGAACTTTATGTCTATCTTATGTCTGTCTCTCATTTGGTCCAAACACTGAAAATAATCCTCCTCAGGTTTAAAAATGGAGTTGATTTCTTACATTTACAAAAGAAGAGGATGCAACAAAATATAACTAAACTAAATGTAAAGATATTTGTAGTTATAATATGAATTAATAGCAGGAGATATCAGGTACAAAGGCACAAGTGTCATCATGGGAAAGTGATGTCTCTACACCCTTTATTTACGTCTAGAAAAGAGGTCTAATAATCGTCTGGGTTTTTGTTGGTATGAAACTGTTCCATTAGTCTTCAAATGTCAAAACACAGGGGAGGTATAACATTACCGTCTACAACATCCGCAAGCAGAACAACCATACACACACTCCTCTACAACCCTGTCTTCTCTTCTCATGCTCTTGCTTCCTCCCACACTCACTCCTTTTATCATTTTAACATTCACATTACATGATCTTCTTTCCCTCACTCAAATGTTCTTTGATGCTAGGCCCTATGCTGCTAACAACCTTTCTCCATTTATTTCCATGTGTTGTGATTATTGAAAATGGTCCCATTCAGAAACTACTGTTCCGTAACAAAACCCAATGCTGGTTCAGCTTGCACTCTCATAAATATAATATATCCACCACACTGCAGCCATTGTTTTCCAAATGCCCATTTAAGTGTTTTTTCCCTTCTTCACTGAATGACAAATGGACACAATATTCACAAGTCTCTTTCATTCACTTTCTCCTGTCCACTTTCTTTTTTGTCTCATCTGTTTTGAAAGAAAGGTAAGTGGAGAGAGCTGAGGCCTACTGTACGGTGAAGCAACCTACTGACCTTCACTGTACAAAACTATTAAACACAGGAGGAAAACAGACACACTGAGGAATGTCATTACTGTGCAGAAATCCGCTAATGTATCCTAATCCACTCCAAGATTTTAGTCAACACCTTTCAATTGCGAGTACACAGATACTGTACAGATGGGCCTGCACACATACTGTAGACACACACACTGGGTTGAAGGGGACATTTCGATAAATTATTCATAAGAAATGTCTGGGGAGGAAATATTAATTGTGTCTGAATCATTGATTGATTTCAGATGGCAGACCTGTGCAGACTTGTTGGCTAAACAGACGCAAACATTGCAGATTGCATGCTGAGTTTCTTAGCTAATAGATGAAAGGTGTGTGTTTGGAAGTTTATCAAAAAAAAGTTTACATATTAAACATACAATAAGTAGAAAACTGAATTTTGTGACTGTTGAGACTCACACACATGGCTTTTGGAAAGAGAAGTCCTCCAAGAAACACAAGGCTCACACGACCAAACGTTGGGGTCTGGTTTGATGGATAGGCTTGGCAGAGCTTTCTCAATGCATTCCCATTCTGGATGCAGTCAGCCATGAGACCGCTGATGTGCTATAGTGTATGACAAGGCTTTGACAGTTTTCTAATGCACCCACTAACCCTGTAATCAAAATAAACAGACGTATGATACAAAAACATGACTCAAATTGCAGAGTGGAGACTGAAAAACATTCATTAAAATTATATTTACAACTTGTTGCAGGTTGTGGACTTGGGTGTTGTTGTTATGTTCAATCCAGAAGTTTTGGTTAAATAATTGTTAATGGAGAAAATTAGGCGATATCTGGTCTTTTTTCACCAAAATGATGGCAGTGATAGAGGTATAATTGGAGTGCGTGTGATGGAGTGGCAGTGAGCCATGACGAACACAGAAAGACAAGCTGAAAAAGGAGAAAGACAAGTAGAAGGGGGAACATGATAGGAGCGATAACATCCACAGCAAGAGACAAGATCCACAAGTGTATAACAAATTGAAAAGGATGAGAACATATCAGAGAATGCAAGAGAGTTACATGGCAGATAAAAAAGGGATAGTGATAAAAACAAAATATCAAATATGCATGTGTAAAATATAAAAAAAGGATGGCAGATAAAGTTTTTTGGGGGGAAAAGGTTGTATGTTTTAGTTTACAATCAGTATGTCCTAGTGTCTTGGCCAGTCTGTTCTGAGTGAGGATTGTTTACAGCTGTCCAGATAACATCAGCAAAACACATCTCAGGACTCACGCTACAGCCACCTCTCCACTCCACTCTCTCTCTCTCTCTCTTTCTCTCTGTCATCACACAAGAACCAATGTGCGGCAGTAGACATTACATAAGCCTGTTGCAGATGGCTGAAGGTAGTGCTTCATACTTCAAAAACGAGACCGAAGATGTTTCCCGATGACAGCTCACAAGAGGCTAAAAGGTCTCTTTGTCCTGGTGTGTATGAACTAAATAACATAATATTTCCAAGCCTATACTCTGGTTCATAAGACACCATTATATAGTTAACACATGAGAAAAGTTGAGGCACAGGAGTAACATTTTATAGTTTAAATCACATAGGGTGCTGAACCTCATATTATATAAAACCTGATCCTGAGTCCATGAAACATGCTCTCATTTTAAATGCAGTTGCTTCTTTTCCTCTTCAGATTTAAACCATTTGTTTTTATTCATATCAAGGCAGATTGACGTTCCTATTAATCTTAAATAAACCCTGTTTTTGTCCTAACTCATTATGTTGCTGCTGTCACAGGTCCTTTCCATCACTTTCTTCTCATCCTGTCTCCACTCACTTTCCATCCAGGTATGACATCTTCCCTCTGCACAAGCAGGCTCTATATCTGTCTGCACGTTGTCTGCAGGCTGAGGATGACTTGGGGAACTACCCCTCCACACTTTTATTACCTGAACTGTTTTCATGTGTGCTGGCTGTTGCTTCAGACCTGCAGATGAAAGAGATGTGGAGAGACGCACTAGGTGTATGTGATCAGCATGCAGCTTAAGTGTGTGTTTTTCATTTGACTTGGATATGATCCAGGTCTGTCTTCTGTCATCATTTTCTTCTCTTTTCATGTGTTTGATATGTTAGTCAGAATGCATTTCTATTCCATATCTCTTTGCTGTCTCTCACATCTTACTTTCATTGGTCACCTTATTCTCCCTTTGGCTGTCTCTTCTCATCCTTCTTCTCTAACACTTCTTTTTTATGGTCATAATCAGTTGTATATTTTCGTTCGACTATACTACATCCCAACAACTTTCATAGCTCTTTGAAATGTTCCAATTTCTTCTGATTTCACCTCCAAACCTGTTTTCATTTTGAGACTCCAACCTCTGCAATGCATCATTTTCTGCCCACAGTTCCTTGTTTCTGTCCTCCCACCTTCAACTCAGCAAAGTATCACTTCTCTCTTTCTCCCTCCTGTCTTTGTCCTCCTCCCTCTACATTTCCCTCCTTTCCTCTATGTTTTTATGAGCTGTAATGATTATCTGTTGGTGGGGTTGAGCCATAGGTCTGGGCAGAGAGAAAGGCAGGCCAGAGGCGGTAAAGCCTGTTATTCTTTCCTCCCCTCTGTCTGGCATGTGTGGAGAATGGAGGGAGATTTGGATCCTGCACTGCTGTAATTTCAGCCCCTCCATCTGGGTGTAAGGACTGGGAGTGGGAAGGTGAACCTGGTTCTATGATAAGGGGAGGGGTGAGGGTGAGAAGGGGCATTCGTCGCTCTTTGTTCTGTTCACAGACCACCCCGCTAAGCCCCAGCTCCAACCCACCCTGCAGACACGCACAGAATGTGATTTTTCCCTAAAAAAAAGGTCTGAAAAATGGGTGCTGAGTGGACAGAGCACATCAGGTGGATTTATGTGCACAGTGTGTGTGGGTCCATTTTCTTTTAATACAGCACTGGCATGTGCGTCCATGTGTGTCATGAGTTTTTATACAATACATACAAATTATACAGTAGACTATTTCTGTATCAGTTATTTTTCCCATGGTTGCTTAATAGAGCACTTGAAGCTATTTATGTTTGTTTCTACTGCTCACCTTACTCATCTCTTGTCCAAAGTCTTTACTTTCGTCATTCACTGATTGCACAACATTGCCTACAATAACACAAACGACAAACACAAACTGATATGTCTCACAGGACTGATTAAGTTTTAACCCATCCTTTATAGTACTATGTGTGCACTGTACTTTGCTTTGGTTGAACATTTTGTTGTATTGCAGCATGCATCTAGTGAAATAAAGAAATAAGAAACATTGTATTGAGTCTATCCATTCCATTTTGTTGGTTGAAGTACAAATCAAGCTCAGCTAACAGAATCAAGTCACCATCTGTGGTGTGAGTGAGTTCCCAATATGAAGCACATACACAATTTATTATACATGTGAATGTATATGCATGTGTGCATTTGTGTTTAATCATTAGTGCAGGTGTACGTTCTGTGTGCAGCACCTGAATGTGAGAAAAAACTCAGATTTTGTTGGATCAAACGGCAGAGCAGCAGAGCAGCACTGGGGTTCCTGGGGTTCAGACTGGCAGTCGAAAGAGGCTCAGACACAGGCACAGGTGTGTGTACTCTGAGGAAAGGGGCTGTGTGTGTGACTTGGATTGGTGGGGGGATTTTAGCCTTTTGGATGGTTGCCAAGTTCACCCGCCAACCCCCCACCTGGGCCTGGATTCCTCCAGTCAGCAGCAGGGCTTGCATGCAAGGAGGGAATCCACCGGTTGCAGATATCATATAGAGGATGCATGGTGCAGAATTTACTGTAGAGCTGACCACAAGGACACTGTGGGTGAGCAGGAATGATATTTGTAACATGAAGTTTAGGGTTAGGGTAAAAAAAACATTGTGGTGTTGAAGGTATAGTGTGTGTGTCAATAATGACAGATTTGGTTTGTTTACAGAAATCTGAGTGACAAAGGACACCCAAAAGTGCAGATACTGTATTCTCATTGAAGCCAGTTTTCATAGGAGCTGATTAACATTTCTCAGGGCTGTGAAAATACCCGCTCATTAAAGAGGGACACTGCATCTGCACGACCTGGAATGCGTTTTTGGCATGGTGCCTGAATCCAGGAAAACATAAAATAGCCGCTTCAAGGTGATCAGCCTCTCCATCTTCTCATCAATGAAACAAAGGACAAGAAACCCCCAACAGCCATTTCAAGTGCTGTCCAGACAAGTACAGCTCTGCTCCTCGCAACACCTAACTGATCCCTCCTCCGTTTACTTTTCCAGTTTAAAAAAAAATTGTACAAAGTTACATATGCATACACCGAGGAGTATTGTAATGCAATACCAAGCTGGGTTTTCCCCTTTTCACTAGTACTGCAGTGGAACATTTAAAAAACCCAGACAACACACCCTTGGCTAAAAAAAAAGTCAGTTTAAGAAGGATAGCTGAAAGGTGCATTGTGTAAGGTATTCTTCAGGGAGTTCACTCTAATAATCATAGGGTTGGGTGGGTTTATTTTCTAAATAAGACATCAAGGGGCCAAGTATTAATCACAGGCCATGTAACCCTGTCACCCCCCACCCCCCAAGTGGAAAAACATCACCATGGTCAGAAAAGAGCTTTTCCCCACCACGTCAAGCTCTCATGTCTCAGGACCCCCCCTTTGCCCCCTTGACGCATATGTACCCATGTACACGTACATGTATGAACACATAAACACATGCTCATACATTCGGCGCTTTTTCGGAGAGCAGCAGAGAACAGTACACACAGGTAGTGCTGTTCTGCAAGGGCTGAGGCCTCGAGTGTTACCTAATAGCTGGATATGTGCTGCTGTGAAAGGAGCTTTGTGAGGATCCTCTTTAGCCCTTATAGCGCTTTGGTACTTACCTTGTTATATGCCGTCATCTCTTAGTCAAGGGGGATTTTGTAAGTGGTGCACCCAATGTAAAACTGCATTGGTTTTGTATCAGTGCAATCATTCAGCAATGGAAGGTTATAAACACCAAATTTCTACAAATGAATGAAGCAATAACTGATTTTCTTTTGTGTGGTTCCACTCCGCTGCCACCAAATCATGACGCTGCATCACGCTGGAATTGAAGCCTCTTGACTTTGTTTATTGTCAAGCCATGACGTTTCCTCAGTGCTGCAGCCAGACATCTCAGCATGGCCAGGGCCTGGCTTGCCACAGGCTCCACTGCTGGACAAGAGGCCTGCAATTATAGCTCACTTCAAAGATGCCAGTCAGTCAAAGACGGCATTCATGCATTTATTTTGGCAAACCCCCGTCCACTCCCCCTTTCTTGCCTCCTCACCTTTCCACCTCCCGCCCCCTTGCCCTTCTTCCTCCTTTCCCACCAACCCTCAAGCTTGTTTAGATGAGCGATTAAGGAGAGAAACAAGTGCAAATGGAGTTTGGTTTGGCACAAATCACTATTGACACAGAGTTTACTGAAATATCTCCCTGCGTAGTTTTCCCCTCACCTAAATTTGGCAGTGGTGGATGTCGGCAAAGATGAGGGGAGGAGTGGGTCTCATGCGCCCTAACAGGGAGGCTTTAGTCCTGGGCAGAGAGACCATCCTCAGCCCCCTTTTCACCCCACCTCCTCCAGCTGATCCAGAAATAAAACCCAAAGAGAGGGGGCAGGACATGTTTCACCTCAGGCCATCTGCTCTATGCGAGCTATTAGATGTTCAATTAACATGGTAAACTGATAGTTTGCCATGTCAACAGAGTGCTGTATCACCAAGCATTACATTCTGCCCCCTTATAACCACAAAGTAGGCCAACTTGAACTGTCAATGACATATTTAGAGTAGTGTTTATTCACTGGCCATTTCATTTTCTGCCAAGGTTTATTTGATCATGAGAATGCTGTGTAAGTAAGGGGCTAATAATACTACTTCCTAAAACTTGTTATTGCATGGGGCCTTTAAAGTGGCCTGGCTAGAAATTTGAATGGAGAGCAACAGCTGGTATATTTTCTCCATATATTTCGCTTTATTAGAGGAGCATCATCTAGCAAATAAGTGATCATATTTCAGAAAATTCCAGTTGTCCACCATCTGCTGGGTGAAGCCCAGTCTTGTAAACTGTCATCCTGATCCAGTGTGAGACCAAGGGTGGCTGTGATTTGCCCTGTAACTTCATCACTGTTACAGTTATGGGGCCCAGGAGGCTTGGGTGCGAGTTTAATTCGTTGTCTGTGTGTGTGTGTGTGTGTGTGTGTGTGTGTGTGTGTGTGTGTGTGTGTGTGTGCTTGCATGTATTATTTTGCTCATTTTCCTGTTTTTAGGTTGTGTATGGGTATTGTAGTAGCACGGAGTGGTATGTGCAGGAGTGTCTGTAAATGTTTGTTGTTAAAGAAAACCAGACACCTCAGCCCCACTGAGCCAGCGCTCAACCATCACACCGCCAGGAATCTGAAACTCGAAGCTGGAAGTTGGGCAGCCAGAGTGATTAGGGGGACCCACCACGCTGGTGGTGTTACAGTTTGGCTCAGGTGTCCCATTCGTCACACCACAGACCGGCCCCAGCCCAGACCGACACCCCGGGTGTAGCACTGTCTCTGGGGCAGAGTCATGCAATCCAGGGACCTCTCTATAGGAGCCTGTATGGCTCCCATGGGTCCAACTTATCCATCCATCTGGGCAGGCTCCTCTAACTCGTTAAAAAATGCAGACCTGTGGTGGTAAATCATCAGGCTGTCACACACATCACACACACCTGGTGGGACTTGTATCCCCGTAGAACAATAACTGTCACATATTGGATATTGTTTGGACACTGAGAAGTGGAGTGAACATTTTAGGCTGCTGAACAGGGAGAGATCAAGACGGCTATACTAAACACACATACACACTCCATCTTGGTCTGACAGCAGAGGTAGTTACGGGTCGAGACCACACTGAGTGGGTCCACACAGAAGCAGCTTTGTTAAAATGCACTGTACTCCAAATACCATCCAGCCCTGCCACAAGACCTTACAAGAGAGAAGACACAGCAAGGAAGGAGAGGACAGATGCGTGATCATACAGCTGTATAGGTAGGACTTTGTTGCTGCTTACCTGGAAGGGACATTTTAAAAAGGGATATATGCATTCAAGGAGCTCAGCACTCACATCTACACAAATATTGTGTGTGTACACTTCACACACACACACACACACACACACACACACACACACACACACACACACACACACACACACACACACACACACACACACACACTCACTCACACACAGTCAGACAGTCCCTCTGGGCCTTTAGTGCTTGGCAAGTCCCTTCATTCTCATCAAAGTGTGATCATGAAGTTCTCTTGCATTTCTATCCCTCTGCCAATGCCATGCTTGACAACTTGCAGAAAGGTGCTGATCATAACTCACACACACAAATACAATCACTCACAGTCTTGTCATTGTCTTCTCCCCAAACGTTGGCTGGTATCCATGCAGGGCACAAGATTAAAAAGGTCTACAATTTATAGTTTGCTATGTTCCACTCAGTGCTGTTTATATAACACATGATGATGTTTTGTCACAGCTTGTTTTTTCACTCTTGAAAAAAGCAATGGCTAGCTTTGTTTGATGGATTTTTTTTAAACCGATGGAAAGTGGTTACCACCAGTAACTGAAACTGCTGACTTACTGAAAATGTAAGATACAGTAAATGCCTAGCATAGCAAGAGGTCATTTAATTTTCTTAAACAGGGTGTTTGTGCCACTAAAAGTTTCATTTAGGAAAACTGGCCAAGAAACTATGTCTTTAAGGGATTAAGACCAGACTGGAGAGTTATCGTAACACACACAGTTGTCCATGCCAAATGCGTCCCACAGCTTGTCCGTACCAAGCACCAGCAAGAGGAGAAAACCAGATAGAGAGTAAAGAAAAGAGAAAAACATGAAACAAAAAAAGACTATTGGCAAGAGACCCCCCCAAACGCCACCCCAAAAAAACCCAAAATAACAACAACAACAACAATAATAAATAACAACTTTATTGTAAAAGTTATTATGGGTCAAGAAGTAAATGAATGACTTTGCCTCTACAACGGGTGATCCTTAACCCCTTTGCACCCCCCTGTCACGGTCGTGCCTTGAGGCGGCATTGTTAATGGCTCTCTCCGCTGGTATGCAGAGAGTGTGAGCATTAGGTCCTGCAAACACCTAGGTGGTCTTGAAAAAAGATGGTAAGAGAGGGAGACAGAGAGACACAGGAGCACATGGGAGGACAGGAGTTATGTGGGAGGGAGACTGTCAGGTTGTCTGTGTCAACAAAAAGGAAATAATTGGCCTCTGTAGCCGCCGGGCCTCGCCGTGACAGCCCAAGGGCCTGCTGGGGTTGGGTGGGGCATGACACTGGCATTACACACAATTAGGCCAACAAGGGGGTCAAATGGGGAGGCTGAGGAGGTCCCAGCCCTGTCATTCATGAGGAGGATGTCTCTGTGCCCTAGGCTAAGCCAAGGCTTGGTACAGGTTACAGTGAAAGGCACTGAACTCAGCTTGTGTCTGGAGATAAAAGCTTCATGTGAGTGTCCTGCTGATTTGAGACCAGGCTGATGCTACAAATTACAGAGGAGGAGTTAAACATGGGCAGGTTGATGGCGGACTAAGGATGTTAACAGGTAGGTATAAGTTGCTTTTTTGGTGCACCAGTGGGCAGAAACACTTGAATCAGCGTTGGTACAGGAAAGTTCTTGTTCCTTGTCTACTGCTTTCCTCTGAAAGCATCCATCTTTCTTCAGCCCCAATGAATCACAAACATGTTCTCCCTTCGTATCTGTAAAATCCACTAAATCCTACTCAACAGGTTTTCGTGCCTGTGGTCAGGCTCTGGACAGCATCATAAGCCAGACTGCTGGGTGGTAGCCCGCTAGCCCCTCTCTGACTTGACCCCCTCCTTGACATCTTCCTAATGTGATAAACATTCCCAATCAATGGAGGAAACAGGGTGGAAGTAGCCAGGGATGTGAACATGACCTCCCAGTTGGTTTCAAACGGCCAGTGGTTCTCTGTTTACACCTAATCCTCACCTTGTTCCTCTGATCGGCTAAAGTCAGCCAGAGATGGAGGGAGGTCAGCTAGTTCGCTTCCATCTTATTGAATTTTTCTCTGAAAACTGCTGCCATTGCTTGTTTTAGATGCAACTGAATCAATGAATTTCTACTTAAATCTGACATCAGGTTTTACATACAGAATGCATGTATAAACCTACTGCTTATAGCCATGAATACCAATACAAACATACCAGCACAATATATAAAATAATATATTGACTATGTTATGACTTCAATATTCATATTCACACTCCATATTTGATAACCCTAACCCCTTTTAAGTACTTTGTTAAATTCTATTATTTATTACCCCTTTTTAAAATATTCCTATTTCTTTTCAATATTTGGGTATTATATCTCCAAATTGTTTCATACTGGTGTGTACAAATGCCAACTAAGCATTTCACTGCACACTGTACTTTGTACAATTGTGTCTGTGACAAGTCTATAAAAATGAAATGTCAAAATAATCTTGCTAAATTTACCCTGTTTCAAGATTATAACAATAGAAGCTGCAATGAAAAATGACAACTTGTGTGTTTTCACCTGCAGAACATTTTAAAACCACATTAAAACGGATTACATATGTGTCAACCTACACAAAAATACAAGAACATGTAGAATATAAATGTACAATTATATGTTAATTTACAATGTTTATTTATATTATTATAACTTTGCATTTTAAGTTTTTAATTTTTAAATATTATTTTTCATATATGTACTGTATATAATAAAAAATATGACTATTAATGTGCATGTATTCTGTATGTGTTTCCTGTCATGCACAAAACATGTAGAGAACTAAACAAACTAAATAAACAAATGATAATTACATGATAACTGAGACATGTACTGTATGAATCATGAAGAAAACGTGCATGGACAGGTATGTTTATAGACTGATTTGTAGAAAAATGGTTTGATGACATACAGCAAATTTCTCTGATTTATTTTTTTGCTAAATCATGACACTGATTCATGTACGTGTGGGAATCGAGGAAATGAGGTAAATTATGTCCACAGCAGACTGATGGTCACTTTATGTACATAAAGTATGTTACATAATATTGGTTTCCTTTATGACTGCAAATAGACCTGCTCACTCTTCATTGGCTAATTCAGAGCTACACCTCTGCACAAGCACATAGACACGCAACTTGTGTGTGGACACATCTACACAGAGCACTATTAATTTGGGGGTTCCTGCAGATGAAATTTTATGACTTTTTACATATCAGCAAACAGTATACCGATCATCTCACATTCTCTCCACAGAGAGCAGAGGGTCGGAGAATGCTCTCAAGTTCCACATGAATGACTTAATGTAACAAGAGATGAGAGTGAAGGAGAGAGTAAATGATCTGAGCTCACAGCCGTGCTCCATGTAACATGTTCTGCTCTCCTTGTTGACTCTTTTCTACAAGAGGAAGTGCTACAACAATCTAATGTCAAAACAAACAATAAAGCATAACCTGTCTACTGTCTTTTTTTCCCATCCACCCCCGTTCACTGAGCCAGTTGGCTATGTGTAACAGTATCTCTGAAAGGCCATTTCTGAGTTTAACAGCCTGTTTTGGTCTGAGGAAATGGTCCCCCATGTAACTCTATCTGTGACAGTTCATGCTGCATTACTCTACTTCTACCTCCACCCAGCAGACTCACTCCATCTTACCTTCTCCCAGTAACACCATGCTCTCCTCTAGTTGCTGGACACACATACAGTAACTCTGCACGCCACCCCACAGGAATTCACGGCTGGATGTAACAAAATATATGTCAGAGCTCTCCTTTTACTGAGGCCTTTCTCTGCTTCCTCTTACAGTTTAGGACGTGATCAAACAAGACAGGACAGGAAAGTGGGGTAGCATTTAGGTGTATGTGAGTTGGGGGCAGTCAAAGTGTGTGTCTTTGGGAATGAGAAGGGGATGGGGGGTTGTATCTGTATCTCTGACCCCCCTGGGCCCCTGGGGAGCAGGCCGGACTGCTGCTGAGACCAAGTAGGGCTCAAGTTTTGTCAACGGGCATCAATCTCTCTTGTCTGTCAGCCCCATAACTCCCAACCCCTGACCCTGCCCCACCCTCTCATGGCCTGGGTTACAAGGCTTCTTGGATTGGTATTGGTTGGAGAAGAGGTCCAGCTGAGAGACAGTGGAGACAGTAATCTGGCCTGTGAGGATGCAGGAGGATGCAGCTCCTGTTGCTCAGACCAGGACTAAATGAATCGAAAATTTATGTTATGTCTTTTCTGCTCTCCTGTCATCTCTCTTCGATCTTCTCTGATATGGGCTTCATCCCTTATCTCTGCTCCTTTACCCTATCTCCGATAATAACGTATCCTCTTCTAATTTCTGCTATCTCTTGGTCATATCAGTTCATTTCCCCTCCCTCTCTCTTCAAGGTACAAAGTGTCTTCATCCATCTCTCTTCCAGCGACTGAGCAGTCTGTCAGTGAGTTACTGCTCTGGAGTGACAGATGGTGGTGTCAGTGAACAAAGAGGCTCACTTGTTCTCTACACATACGCTGAGTCTGGTCTAAGAGCTCAGAGTCTGGGACCCTGGAGTTGGGACTGTGATGTGTGTGTGTGTGTGTGTGTGTGTGTGTGTGTGTGTGTGTGGGATAAAGATATGGTGGGAGCACTGAGAGAAACTGTAGAGAGAACATGACAAACCACTTGCGGCATGGTTGTCTCTTTGCATCTCCCTGAACTATTAATACTTGCAGGGCCCTGCTTGGCTACTGTCCTCTCTCAAAGCCCCCCTGTCAGTGAGCAGCCGAGGTCAACAATTCACGGAGCATCCCCCATACCCTGCACTGCTCCATTCATCCTTTTCTTTCCTACAGTTAATATAAGGGTGTTAGCAAAGAGACAGTGACATTTTTTTCCAGGGGTACGAGGGCAAGCAGAAAGCAAGCAGGGGTTATTAGGGTGTGGGCGGGGGGGTGGGGGGGATTGAGGTACTCCAGCTGTAGTTCTTTCCCTTTATCTTTGTCACTCTCAGCCTCCCCTCCACCCTCTCTCTCCATCACTCACTGTCCCCTGTCCATCAGCGTCCTGCAGATTCCTGATTAAAGAAAACATCTCTTTAATGCCCCCTGCAACTAGCAACCCCCCTTTTATGCTCTCTTCCCCTCTTACTCCATCTTCTTCTGTCTTCTCTTTCATATCTCCTCCCCTCCCGTGTGAGGCGGCCTGGCTCGCTTCCATCAGCTTGTCTTCGGAATCTCCTAGCCGAGCCCCGGTATGCGCTCGGCGTGCTCAAACTAAATGCTTTTCCATTCTTCTTTATTTCTTTTTTCTCTTTATCCCCCCTTGGATTTGAGAGCCCTTGTCTTGAACATTTCTTTCCCACGAAACAGGTGGCAAGCTGCGGTAGTCATGTGGGTCATTGCCTGGATTGAGTGTTTAGTTCACTGACTGAAAGAAAAAAGGAAAAGAAACCCCCCCCCCCCCCCCCCCCCCCACACACACACACACATACACACACACACACACATACTTTTTCTTTTATCTACAGTTCCTCTGTTCTTCAGTAAAATTTTTACCAAAATCTCCAGTCAGCTCTTGCCTGTGTTTGCCATTAAGATCAGGACAATACACCTGGTTAACCCCATGCTTTGTCCCTGCTGGCCAATGATCAGTGAGCTGCAGCTGACATCAGCGCCACTATAGCACTTAACGAAAGACTCAAATCAAAGACAGGGTGAACCTGTATGATGGTGCTTTTCGCTCGCAAACAGCTCTCTGAAGCAGGAGGCCCTACCCTTATGCAGGGACCCTCAACCATCATCAAATCATCAGTGGCAGCTTTGATGCTCCATTCATGTAATGGCCCATTGTCACAGCTCCCTATTCACTAGCACCTGGGCAGGCCGGCACAGTTAAACCTTTCTGCTGTGTTATCAAAACAAATGCAAGACCCTATTCAGAGGATTGGAGATTGAGGGTGAGTTGAGAGACTGTGTTTAAGAGAGCAGTAAAGTGAACAGAGGTGCCTTCTCTCTCAACAAGAGGGGGCAAGTGGAGAGTGGAGTTTGGACAGAGCCAAATCCTAAAACTATTATCAGGTTGCAACTGGAGAGGCCAGTTTTGCAATACTTTTTGAATATATAATCATACAGATTGGCTGACATTTCAATTTTACAAAGAAGTGCAATTTGTAGATTTTTGCTTACTTCATGAAATGTAAACCACATAGTAACTATGGTCATCTCTTGTATTTATCCTTATTTCCAACAGCAGTCCCATATTTGCTACACCAATATGAACCGATGGAGATGGGAAATGCTGACCTGACTATACTGTAGTGGTTGTGGAGCCCTTCACAGCTGGGCAGGGTAGCCGTGGGCAGCAGCGGGCAAGACACGCTGGCACCATCACCTTGAGAGCAGCCAACTTGGGTCTTGTCAGCTGTGTGAATGTGGCCTCAGACGCCAGCCAGCATGTCCCCTGGGTGCCTCCTCACCTCTGTGGCCATGGGTCGGGGGGGGACAGAGTCCTCCTTCATCACCTCAATGTGGGAATGGGAGCAGCGCCCAGAGCGGCCATGCTCAGCCAAGTCCATCCCTCGCTGAGCCACAGCACTGGGCAGAGCAGCTAGGGGGCTCTGGACCCACTGGCTACAGTAAAAGTGATAGAGTATGACTCTCCTTGGGCTAAACCAGTATGTGTAAACACATGGAGATCTATGAAAAGGTGTGTGCAGCTTGACAAAACTTAGCATGAAAACACACACTCAAGTGCCTGTGCATTTCCATGCAAACACATCATATACCAGCGTTTCTAAATTAGTTTTGGCCTGGAAAATTGCTGTTTGGAAATGATAACAACAATAATGGAGGCTTTACTGTTTGCCCTCATGTTGGTCTTGCTGAAAATAAGGTATGAGTGTGAAAGGCGCAGAGGAGCAGAGACAAGGCTGGTGGTTCAGCTTGATGTCTTTGATGCACCGTTGTTCCGCTGGCCACCCTCTCTTCTCTGTGTAACCCCGCGGTTTGGCCTTGGCTCTACGACCCTCTTCACAGCCCTCTGGTCCAACTCTACCACCGCAGGCGCACTTCTTTAGCACATGTCAATATTAGTTTAGGATTATTTCTAGAAGTCCAGAAGGATAAAATCCCTTTAGAGATTACAGAGCTGACACAAAATAATGAGGAAGAATCTGAGGAACTGTGGAAGAACCATTAATGAATATTTATTATTTGCATAACAAACACAGATGATTTAACTCAGGCATACTGTGGGCAGCTAAATTTGGGTGAAGCCACATGATGTCCTGGGTAACCTCTGCCCAGAATAGCCTGTGATGAAGACAGGAGTCACAGTGGCTCCTTTGCTTACAGATGAGGATGGGAGGGATGAAAACAGAGAAGGAGCAACTAGAAGTGAGAGTCTTTTACACAGAGATGATCCTCGATAAAAGACTTAACGTCTGGGTCAGCATTAACAGCCAACTGGAATTTGGCAAATCTTTTCTGGAAAGAATAAACTGGGGAGTCTGGACGCTGACTGGGTGGTCAGGTCACTCTCCTGTGTGTCAGAGCCAAAAGATTTTACTCATTCTCTTTATACTATTTAATAGCAGACAACAGATGTAAAGGGGAGATGTAAAATATGCTGTGCTTGAAGGGATGAGCTACATTTCCATGATCTCTGAATGATTCCCAGGTGGGATGTCCTCCTGGCAGCCCACAAGCTCAAGCAAGAGTTTCTGATTGCTTTGAAGCAGTCAGTGATTAGTCACGCGGTTTTTAAATATGGCTGATGCATTACAGCCATGTCGTGATTGAGGATCTGAGCTATAACTTCTTTTTTTACTTGACTCGATCAGACTATTCAACCTTTTCTCAGCCAGGCTGGGTTTGATTAGATTAGACTAAGGTCTACCAAAATAATTAAGGCTGAATTACGTCCCTTTAGACAGAGAACAACTTCAGGTTAAAAATATGTGTCACTTTTAAAGTATTATATTTCCTGAAGATGTTTTACTCGCAATCAAAGGGATTTCACCTTTCAGTTTACTAGTGTTTTTATACCAGCAAAGGCCATGAAATAAGGCTCTAGAGTGCTACCTCTCCACCTAAGCCTGGTTTGAATGCATGTGCAGGCTCCAGTTTGCATGTTCAAATATACTGGACTCTATGGGCACACGTCTTCTAGAGGACATACTCTCCCATCACACACACACTGGCTAGGATTTAGCATGGGCAGGCGGGTTTTAGGCAGCTGTCATTTTTCATTCCAAACAGTAAAATCCTTCTCAGCCAGTGTTAACTTTGGCAGGATTGGATTCACTGATGATGACATTACCACTGTGTTAAGATTACCCATTTCCTGTGTAACGCGCATAATCACAGTTTACACTCTATCTCTATGTTCCTCTTACAGATTATTGGTAAGTGTCTGATCCTTTGAAGTCTTGGTTTGAGATGCCAAAGAGTGGAAATAGCTTGCGAGGCGCTGTGTTTGTCAAGCTAATAAATGAACAAAGCAATCCAAGTAGGCTTTCCAAGGTAAGGCGTTGCAGGTAAAGAATCTATCACTCAGGGCTCTGCAAGTTCAAAAGTTCAAGTTCCACATGACACCTGAACTGAGTGACCTGCGGAGCCACAGCTTCGTCTGGGGATTCAGCAGCAAATGTCTTGTTAACGCCACACTTTGGTCTGTTTGTACCAACAATGAAGTTATGTAACCTTTATATATGAATGGCATGCACCTTTTGTGTGTACCAGAGGGTGTGTTATACTCGTGAAATATTGCTCATTTATCTTTGAGTTGAACAAGAATTTAAGTGATCATTATGTCTGAGTCAGACAAAAGGAGACAATAGGAGTGAGTCACCTGGAAAACTCCATTTCTATGCATTTTTATGCAGTGTGTTTTAGTTTGTGTGTATATGTGTGGCATTAAAGAACGTAACTCTCTTCATCTGCTGTTCAAGAGCAGAATGGAAAGTCCATAAGCAGAAGCTGGAAACTACAACCACAAACAGCCAATGCACAGGACACTTATTCATAGACTAGCACACACTTGCACACACACTCGGGGTGGGGAACAAGAGCAGCAGCAGTGGCAGTAGCAGTAAATTGGTACAGGCATCCGTCAGAAACCCCATGAGTCACCCACTGGAAAACGTTCAGCTCTCCCAAGCCAGAGTAGATATCCATCAAAAGTGATTGCGGGTGGTGCGAGCTCTTGCAAAAACACAGTTAGATATATGCACACAGTAATGCCCATATACACACGTGCTTCCTCACACATGTAGCAACACATGCTAAATACATATGCATGCACACACACGCACACACACACACACACACACACACACACACACACACACACACACACACACACACACACACACACACACACACACACACACACACACGCATACACACAAAGAGATTTTTGTGGCATTGATGGTGAGGCAGTGGATGGATAATGAGCAGTATGTAGTCCAGAGAGACAGTGGCTAGAGGAACTGTGTGTAACCACTGCAGATCCTTTTAAATGTGGCCAACTTTACTTGTGAGGTCACCTGACAATATAAACACTGACTCAAGAGTCAACCTCAAATCAGTCTCCTATTACCTGATACTTTTCGTGAGCTTAAGCCACCAACTGACAGGCCAACACCACCACCTGTAGATGCAGTGGCTGTGGAGTTGAGTAACAAAAATAATTGATCAGACAAACTACTGCTGATGTAATTTATCACAGAAAAGAGACCTTGCTCCTGGCACAACAGCAGAGAACACTTTGATATTTAATAAACACACATTGGATATTCAATCTAGGCAATCAGGCCTAAAGCATGTGTTTGACATGAGGGTCAGGAGAGCACAGTTTGACAGCTTTACCTGAGTGAATCCTTCATTTTTTTCTGCTCGGCTTTCTTCATTCCTCTGAACTGTATATCAGATCTCACATGTGGCTGCTATGTATTGCACACATGTGCTACACACATTACACTTGCACCCGATTTATGTGGAACATGAGAGAACATAAGGTGAGACCCATGTAGAGTTGTTCACCAAAGGATCTAAATAGCTTGGTATGGTGGTGAAGCTGCTGTCCATGTTTTTTGAGGATTTTTTTTTCCTTTTGCAATAAATCATGCTTCAGTTGTTCCTGCCACCCACACCACTGTGTTTAAACTTTCCCCCTCCAGCCATCTTTAAGGACTTTGATATAGAGTACAATATATCATGAAGTTATAAATATGTAATACAAGTTTCAGATAAATCGTGTTTCATGCTCTAGGCAAAGATATTCATAAAGGTTTAATATGGGTGTAGTCATGACTTCACTATACCTATTCTTGGATAGAGGTTATATTCAAAGGCATTTTACAGTATTACCTAGAAATTAAACAGAAAAATACAACCACTCAATGACCAAACTTATTATCACAGCTGATTATGAGCTGATGTTAGTGAGTCATTTTTCACCCTTATACTTTTGTCACTTGGGCTCCTGCTCGCCTTACAGAGGGCCCAACTGCTGTGAAGAGGCCTGTGTTGTGCTGCGTGGTCAGGCAGAGTGGCGCTGCTCAGATTCCTGAGACGTCAGACATTCTGGTGTTGGTGGGGCCAGCGGCTGCAGCCTGCGTCTCACATATGACCTCTTCAAGGTCAGCAGGTCAGATCCTGTGATAATCTTGTCCACATAGCTGCATGGCGTGCATATGTTTGTCCTATCCCTGAGCTGTAGAGGGGTGAAGCTGCATGCATGTTTTTTTTTTTGCTGCCGTGGATGATTTCTTAGTCTTCCACCTACATTTTTAAAAGAGTGTTTGAATCCAAATGTTTTGTGTTTGCAGGCACTGGCTGTTATGATGGAACATACACAGCATTCTTAGAGCCTTTATGTGAGTGTTTAAGCTTGTACACGTCTATGCATGCAATTCAGACTGACATCTTAGTGTGTATGGATGTGTGTGTGTACAGCGATGAGTATGCAATTTGTCCCAGAGGGGAGCAAAAGGCCCACACCTGCAGGAGATCTGCAGACAGCATCACTGTCATCTGGAAAGGCGAGAACAGAGAGCGAGAGGAGATGAAACAGAGAACAGAGGGGTCTCACGCCGCCCCCAGACATTGTTATTTCAAGCTTTTCTCATCATATTGGGGAAGAAGGGAACAATACACTCCACACATGCACACTTGGAGCACTGGCTGAGTGCAACACAGTCAGCTCTTTCAGTAAACAGAAGAAAGAGAGAAATCAAAGCGCAGAGAGGAGAGCTGGAGAAGGTGGGACGGGGTGAAAGATATAGACAGCAGGGGAGATAAAGTACCTTATCCTCAGAGGCTTTACTCTTTACTCCTCTACTACTTTTACACTAGTGTGATGCAAAACATGCATCAACACGATTCGAGCTAGGGGCAGCTTTTTGTCTCTCTTTAACTTTTCAACTGTTTTTCCCCTCTTACAGTTGCCAGCTATGTTTCATAGAGTCTGAGAGAAGGGAATGAGAAAACTTAGACCACAGACAGGTGATGATTAAAAAAGAAAATCCTGTCCACTGTTACAAAAATTCATTCTGTTGGCTATTCTCAGTCATACTAACTTTACTCATTTGCTTACACTGAAAATATATCCCTTTTCAAATTTATTAAACTTCAGACATGACATTTTCCCCTCATGTCTCAATCCCCCCCACACAGAGAGACACACATTACCCCTTCTCCAGTTGTTAGGAAGGAATGCTTCTCCTGTAGATCTAATGGCAGTTGCGATGATTGATCAGGTGGCAAAGAGACCAGAGTCAAGATAGAATCTACAGTGTGTGCGAGTGCATACATTTGTGCATGCATGTGTAGAATGCATGTCACATACATCTGTGTGCGCCATACACCGGTATTCGTGTATGTGCCAGGCTGTTCGTACATGTAAATTCCTTGTACATACATGTGTGTACATGTGTGGCTTTACAGCAATGGAGACACCAGGACACTTGGCACCACACTGATGTGACCCAACACTCGACCCTGTAGGATGATAGTGACAGCCTGACATGAAAGATGAGGAACAGAGGAGAACATCGACAGGGGGACAGAAAACTAAATCCCAATTCTGCTTATTGCTGCACTGCTTTCTTCAAAACTGTATTTGAAAACAGCCTGACTGAAATAGAGCTACAGTGCACACAGGTAGCATACTGTTGCATACATTTACATTTTTGCAATCAATGAGGCTGACATTGTAGAAGTGTTTGTTCATCACAAAACTGACCTCTTTGAACCTTGACAACTTTTCTACAAAGGAGGGAGAAAAAACAGCTGCAGACAACTTCAGGTACTTGTGTAACAAACTACAAGAAGAAACATGATATCTGTGAGCATTTCCCTCTTGGGAACCATCCAATGTTGAGGCATTTGATGCTTCTGCTCTTACTGGCTGCAATACGCTTCTGTGTACATAAAGCCTTTCTATTGGCAGGCACCTTCTTTCTATGTCTTTCTCTGTTTTTCCACTTAGTTTTTTTTCTCAAAGAAATATTTGTTGGCAGGGTTGAATTAGAGCTTGAATAAACTTCAATAGGCTTGGGATTTTGGCGTGAAGCCACTGGGCTCATCTAGTATTTCCATTTAACCCCCTCTACAGGAAAGCAAGATAGCCAGCTTTTCAAGACTTTCATTCAGATGTTATCTGTCCAACAGGCGCATTGTGTTTGCATTACAAAAGCTGCAACACATGTGATTTAAGAGCACAAAACAGGCCCACATATTCCTTTTTAATACAAGGAAAATGTCACTCTTTGGCTGACATCATGTAAGATGTGCAGCCCCCTGAGCCTATGTGGTGGTGGCACTTGGGGGTAGGGTTGGGTATACAGAATAAATGCTTTGATGCAGGCCCTGCTGTGTACCCTCCTCTTTCTTTTTCGTCTACAGTTGCTCTATTCAGTCCTGTTATTTCTGATCCCTTGGGTGGTGCAGTTGGGTCAGCTAGCCAATCTAATGGGCCATCAGCTGAAGGTCTGGTAGTTACAGAGCAAAGATTTATGACTCAGGTGCATCCCACCTACAAACACACACCTGATGAGAGCTTGTGACTTTGCTGGCCTCTTAAGAGTTATGCTTGTCATGACAGGCCAGCAGTCAAAGATGCAGGTAATCTGGTCATCCCCATTTGTACTCTAGCTGGAGGCCTTTATTGCATATCATTCCTTTCTTTCTCTGCATGTTTCCTGCCAGACTGCTATCCAATACAGGCAAAATTGCCAGAAAAGTCAAGCTCTTGCCTTCAAACATGGGCCAATAAAACAAAAAGAAAAACCTTGTGGAAATAAGCAGAGTTAGTATAGTACTAAATAAGTCTGAAATAACATGGCCAAAATGTAAGATTTATAGGGCTTAAATGCTGCTTTGGTGTGTTGATGACCTTTATGATACACTTGAGAATCCAGTTTCCCATCACAATACACATGGAAACCTTCAAGGTAGTAAAAAATGATAGGAGAAGAGAGAAAAGTCTTGGCGTGACTCCCTGCCAAAGGTTTTGACATGGTGGAGGTCAGTAGTCCTGTGTGGCATTCTCACCTGTCTCATCATGCCTCACATGTTAGCCAGTATCCATCAAGGTTTAAAGACAACAGGGCCTAGGGTGAGCAGGCAGTCAGGCAGGTCCAGGGATGCAGCTTACCAACTGGGAGGGAGGCCTGCACCGGTGCAGCAAATTCTGTTGTGTTTTTGAGATGCTGAGCGATGAGGGGGCTTCTATATGGTTGTTTTAACAAGTGTTGAGGAGTCTGAAAAGCTTGCCACCTCCTCCACCCTTAACCTGTGCCATACCTTACTCTGGTCCTGTCATGTTTAGTTTTCCAGTCAGCTCCTTGTGCACCCCCCGACTTCCCCTCCAGCAAAGGGAAGCGTGGAAACTGAATCAATCAGCTGCTCTTCCTCAAAGTCTCTTTCTGTTTGTGAAGGAACCAGGAGGAGGATCCCAGTGAAGCCAGTCAGGCCTGCACTAATACTGCTGCGGTATAGTCAAACAGTCAGAGAGGAGCTCCCACAGTCAGATATAGCTTTAATATGTTTACACAGGTAGATAAAAATCTTTTGGCCGTCTCCGAAGGCTGTAAATACAGAAAATATTTTAGGTTCCTGGGGCATCTGGGCATCACAGAGAACCTGTCATGGACATTACACATCTCCACCCTAATGAAGAAAGCTCAGAAAAGGCTATTTCTTAAGGGAACTTCAAAAGGCAAAATTCCCCTCCCAGGTTCTTGTTCACTTTTACAGAGGAGCAATAGAAAGCATCCTGATTGATTGAAAAAATCACAAATTGGCATGGGCTGTGCATGGTCCAAGACAGGAGACCTCTGCAGCAGATGAAGAAAACTGCCCAGAACATTATCGGTACCCAGCTATCAAGCATCAACAATATTGGTGAGGTGCCTGCACAGAGCCCAAAGGACACTAAAAGATAATAGCCATCCAGCTACAGCCTGTTCACTCTGCTGCTGGCAAGAAAAAGATAAGTATCTGTTGTCATACCACCACAGAGCAGCTTCTTTCCTCAGGCTGTGAGACTCCTCAATTTCAGCCTCTGCACTCAAATATAAAACATATCTTATTTCTATGACTTATTGTTTACTTATCTATTTACATCAGTAGTATAAAGGGACTGCAAAGTGTAGTTGGTAGTCCCCTTCTGTTCATCAGTTTTTAAGTAAGACAGCAACTAAAGGTTATTTACATTATTGATTAATCTGCAGTTTATCATCTTGATTAATTGGTGTAGAATAAACATTGCAAAGCAAATGTCTTATGTTGCCAATCTACAGTCCAAGATCCAAAGATATTAAAGTTCCAGTCATTGAAGACTAAGAAAGCCAGCAAAGTCTGGCCATTTTTGGTAAATAAAATGATTTAATGACTAATTTTCCAAATCAGGTTCTGTTGATCTACTAATGTATTGATCGCCTGTTTTTTTGCTTTATTTTAAAAATTGTTTCAGGTATTCTTATTACGGTTTATTTCCTACCACACAGTGAATGTGCTTGAGATCAATAAACTCATGTGCATAAAAGTTTATGGAAGGCAATTGCACAGCAGGAGGAATAGGGTCAGTGTTTTTCTCACTGAGTCAACTCCCTTCTCAGACGCTGTAGGATCAACACACTTCCTCACACAAACACACACACGCTAACTGACGGGAATCACACGTTCAGTTCTAATCTCAGCATATAGGTCAAAAGAAAGACATTATTTTATGACTGGATATTTTGCGCCATCTGTAGGTAATAGCATATCACTGAATTTTCTTAAAAGCCTCTTTCTGTCACTTTCCTTCCTAGCTCTATGCCTGAAGAGGTGTCCATTTCTTTTCTACAACCAAATGTCTGTTGAAAGAAGGATGGATAGCAGACTTGTACAATTACCTCCTGGATCCCCTCTGCACCAGTGTAGCACTAAAGATGTAACCTACTGTATGTGCAATAGACAGTGAATTGGAGCAAATTTATGTATGAATGTATGTCTGCTTTTCTGTCTGTATTTCCATTTGTCTGTCAATATTGTGCGTGGAAGAGAGAGACAGCATTCATGCTGGGTCTTCGTGCCCTTTGCACCACTCCCACCCTTGATAGTTAGCAGCTTCACAGCAAGATTTAATTTTTCCTAAAACATTTACCAGGCAGATTGGAAAGTTTTAAATAAGCCCAAATTAATACAAACACAGCCTTGCCTATAAAACAAGGATTTCTCTGAGAACCCAGACGCCAACACTTTGTCTTTTGTGTGTTCCATTCAGCAGCAAAGTTCCATATGCCTACATTTATGTTTTCCCACTTCAAATAAGTTTGGATTCATTTTTTGTGTTAATGACAGGAGGGAGGGAATGACAAGAGAGAGGGAGGAGAAAAGGTCAAGGCATGAATGGTCTTTTTAAATTTTTTGCTTAGTGACCACTAATATTAAAACTTGTTCCTTTGCCTGTCCTTAAACTATGTGTTAACTTTGGTGGATTTACCTCTTCTAATAACCTTAAATAATGTGTCACATACAGGGTGTTCATGAGGAAAATTGGGATCTCTCTTTTTTTCTCCCCTAGCCTCTCTCTCCATCTTGCCATTCCTTTCTTCCATTCATGTGCCAAAGGAGAAGCTTAATAAAACCGTCACTCATGCAGACTCATTGAGGAGGCCAGCAGCATCACAAATTCAGGGAAGCTTTTCATTGTAAGGAGGAGTGGATGAGGTGCATGGTAGGGACCATAGACCCGACAACCTATTCAGGGCCTCAGGCAAAGATGTCCCTATAATTAGAATTGACACAAATATTAGAAATGATGTGTGAGTGCGTACATGTGTGTATGTGTTACATAACTGTCTGCTTGTCTTGTCTGTGGATGCCTATCTATCTGTAAGGTCATCAGAGGTGAGAAGTGCACTAAGTAGGAGCATGAAATAAAACCACTCCCTTTATGGATGTACAGGGTGAAGTTTACACTAATATGTGTCTGATAAAATAAATGCTGCACAGTCAATCATGTCTGTCTCCATAGCTGGGAGGGGGTAACTCTACCCCACTGCACCTGTTTCTCCCTCCCTATTCGTCGTCACACTCTCTTGAACCCAGCTACAAATTAAAATTCCTCCTCAACAGATTTAGGGAAATAAAAAACCTAAAGCCTGAGAGAAAAAAGAGAGGGAAGGAGTAAACGAAGGGAGGCAAGGCAATAGTGAATGAAGGGGAGAGAGGTCTGAAACGATTAGGTCCAGCTATAGAGTGGTTATAGATCACTGATGTCAGGGTGAGCATTCAACCACCAAAAGACAGGAAGAGAAGGATATGAGGATATGAGGCTACCTCCAAAAAGCAAAGCCAAATGCTCCTCTATGAGCCTCCATTGGCAGTAAATCATACTGGTGAGTGTGAGTAAGAAATAATAAAGGAGTATATACACCAGATAAATCACAACCATGTAATGCAATGTGGGACAAGAGCTGATATCCTGCCAAACACAGGAAGTCTGGTGTCAGAACCTTGTTACTGAAATAATCCAGCACTAATCCACTCCATTTATTTCCTCAACAGTAGAGGAATTTTGTTTAAATAGTGCAACACGGGCTCCACAGTACAAACCTGCCAGCCGATGACAAAATCTGAAGGCAGCCGGCATTATAGAACATTCACAACATACCCTAGAATGGTCATAATTGTGTGGTGTGGAAGTACGCCGCATGTGTAGCCATGCTGGTGGGATGAGAGAGGAGATTATAGGTGACAGAGAAGGATGTGGAAGTTGATCTCACACTGGTGAGACATGGCAGCAGACTGCATTCAAGCCACATGGAGACACATGTCGCACCAGCAGCATCAAGAGCTTTGTAGTTCCTCAGAGGAAATGTGTGTGTAACATGGATTCTAGTCACACTGCAAGGCTCCTTGTAGGACAGAATATCCTTGCAATTCATGCATCCTAAAGGATCAAACATGAGATACGACACATGGAAAAGAGAGGAAGCTGTCTATATTCATGATGATGTTGCGGGAAACCAGCAGTGGTGGGATGTCAGTTGGAGAGCGAAACAAGGATTGATGTAGAAAGGAGGGAGATAATGGAAGAAGAGCTGGAGGGAAAAGGCTTGTTGTTAATTTTCTTAGAATCCCAAAGAGTTGTGAGACTGCTTCGGCTCTATTAACATTAATGAATGCGGATGTGTGGATGCCCTTTCCACAACACAGGCTGTCAACAGTGCAGCACTCAGCTCATACAATCATACCCATTCAGATTTATTTGAGTAAAGAGATGTTGATCCCATATAGAGATATAAAGGGGGGCCTGGGATGGATCTATAAGAATGCATGACCTCTCTTTATGTATAAAGTGCTATATAAAATACAACCCATATATCACACATAGTTGTTCTTTATTATGACCTGTGGGGAAGACTTGACTTCATATCCCCAACATGCTCTAACTGAGATTGAAGTTGAAAAGACATTGTGGCTGTCAAGTAAAAACTGAGCTGAAAACCTTGCTATCAAAATGACTCTTGTTTTAGAAATTTAGAAAGCGCAATTTAACTTACACTCTATTGCTATCCATTGGTGCTTGAGAGGATTATATTAGCCCTGAGGTGTTTCTGAAATTATAGTTTTGAATTGGACTTTTGGTTTGTCTCATTTTGGCCCTCATTTTAAACCATGAACTTAGTTCTACATTTAATGTCTGATAAAGTAGTTGCCAAACTTCATGCCTGGCTTTCATAAGAGGGAAAGATACACACATACCATCACTTTGCTCACAGTTTTATCTCTCCCATGAAGAATGGGGGCTGATTTTAGATGCACTGTTTGGGACATGGGCCTCCTGGTCCCTTTGGTCCGGTTGTTAAGGAGCAGTTTGTTGAACAACATAAAAATACAGAAGTGTTACTAGGTCTGGGGAGGTGGGCTGGCAGGCGGGGTGTGGTGTTTTTGCTCAGTAGGAGAGGGGGTTCCCCCGTGCTGTCATCTGTGAATGGAGGTGAATAGAGAAACTGCAGGGACTCTGCAGAGTGGCACCAAAGCTCCCTGTTCAGTCAGAGGCTCTGCTGCCATCCATCACACAACATCCCTGCCTTTTATGGTCTGAAACGGAGGGTGAGACAAAGAAAGAAAGAAGACCCATGAAAGAAGGCAGGGTCTCTTAATTTTTTCGTCTTTCTCAAATGTATCCTGAGACTGTGATTGGTTGTGTTTGGTTTCTAAGAAACAACTCTCATTATTCTAACAGGAGGAAGTGTTCTGAACCACCCTGATGATCAAGATCTCGGCTGGAGCCTCCTAAATCAGACTGATCCCCTCAGTTTGCAGAAGCATCATTCCATGCATGCCTCACTCTCATACTGGCATCCTCCAGGGTTTCTTTAGAAGGGATCCCAGAACCTCTGAGATGGTGCCAGTCCACTTGGCTCGTTTGGATTTATACACACTAAGTTAATCCAGCCGCTTTACATCGGGCAGAGGCCTGTCTTCCCTCCAATTACCATGCACAACATCACTACCACCACAGCTTTTCTTGGCTGGAGGCAGTGTTTACCCACTGCTAGAATACTGACAAACTCCATACGCCTGAGTGTGCGCACACACACAAACACACACACAGAAGTTTGGTAGAGAGGGGTCTGGGGTTACATGTGAGGAAAGAGTGATGACAACAAAGCAGAAGAGTATGAGAGAAAGAAGTAGCTAGAAACATGTTGTTAAAAGTATGTTTCTATTTAAAATAAGCAGTCAGTACTTAGTATAAAGACAGTACAGGTATGAATATGATTCTGATTGAGGGTCAGATAGTGATTTAATTTAATTAATTCTAACTAACATGTCTAACAGATTAAATTTTAATATTAAATTGGCTGCCAGCTAACAGAGTACATTTTGTATTATAATGATGCAAAAAAAATCTGTATCAGCAGCAAAATATTTTTGTCAATCCCTTCATTCATATTTTGTATATCCTATTACAATTTGTGTGTGTACTAATATGAATCAGAGATCAATCTGCATTCATTGAACCTTTGTTTGTATGATAGCAATCACTCTGTCTTGCATGGGTATCCTGTGTACACATCTAAAAACCAAGCATTTAAACATTAAATCTTATAAGACTGCACGTAAACAATACAGATCAAATGGTGAAAAGGTAAAGAAGGGCATCAAACCAGCATCACATGACATTCAAACAAAACAATGTGGGATAAAAGGTTTAGTTAGCCTTAAAGATGTACACTTCACTCAATTCTGACCATTGGTATACACAGATAAAATCAACTAATGTGTTAAAATAACACATTTGAGTGTAAATTTACCTGACACAATGTGTGTGTTAAAATGGCTCACACATTTATTGTGTTAAATTGAACATGTGTAGTCCCTGAGTATACTAGCCATATGTGATACAATTCTACACAACGTGTGATTTTTAGCAAATCTCTTTTTGCAGTGTAGTGCAAGTCAAACGAGCTGAGAATATACAATTATTTCGCCAGATAAGAATCAACATTAAGGCCAAGTTTCATTTCATGACTGTGTACCGTGCCCTCATGCCCTTAAAAATGACACTTTCTGGACAGGGGAAGTGGCTGTACTTGCCACATAGACACACATACACACACCCTTTTACTCAGGAAACAGCAAACACATGTCTTGCAGGTTGACCATCAGACCATTTTTGGTTGAAGTCCACATGTGTAACAACTACCTCACCTTTGTGGCACTCCCTCATTCTACTCTCTGGTGAGATCTTAGTTTTTGTTGTCTGTTAATTCTCATATTCATACCACTAATCTGCTTTTCTGTCAACAGGAAAATCCCCCTACTGCTCAGCATGACTACAAATATAACCAGGGGAATGAAGGGAAATGAGCTAAAGTGAGGTAAACAAGTGGTAAATATAGCAGTTGTTGTGCTGGGGTGAGCAGGGCACACCTGGGTGGCTTGGGCTGACTCAGGTCCTGCTCAAGACCTGGTCTGACTGTCTGTCTGTTTTTAGAAGGACCTTGTCTTGAAGGAACCGTTGTTTGGCAGGTTGTGGGATGTTGTGGTGTTCCATAGAGGCTGGGTGCAGCTGTCACCGCTGACCAGGGTCATGGAAAGGTCTGGTCAGCTGGGCTTGGCACGAGAGCCAGGTGATGCTCATTTGCAGAGTTGTTAGTATATTAGGTACATATAGCTACATACGGTAAGTACATCCAGAGCTATCCAGTACAGCAGCCTTTATGATCCTTTTTTTTATTCAGTTCTATCATAATATATGGGGATTGATTTTGTGGCACTGTTGAACTGTATTGTAGCATGGGCGTAATGTATGTATACATAGGTTAAAAGGGGGGTGAAAAAAATGTTTAAAACCACTTGGACTCTTAGGGCTGGGCCTGTTGAGCCTTGTTAAACTTCTTAGCAAAAACTTGTGTTTCTTGTCACCTGGCCAACATGCTGCCAAATAATATTCACTCTCCTTTTAGGAATGTGTTTTGGTCTCCACTCTTATGGGGCTTCTTGCCCACTACATGCTCAAAACATTTAGTTCACAACCTAGTTTCTAAATTGTATGTGATGCATGCTGGATAAGCTCATGTAAATAGGGAATTATTGGTGCAGTCCTGAGAATTTTGGTCCTGGCATCAAGACTGCTGTCTGCAAATCTTTTTGTACCTGTTGACGTCTTTATTAATCACAGGCACTCTGAATTATTACATGGAGACTATTCAAATAGGTGTAATTTTTGGCATTCTTTAGTTATCTGCAGGGTGGTCCTACCTCTTTATTCTCCCAATGTGGTGAGTACATTTTTATTTATTGTGATATCAGTTATTTAACCTTACAGTCAAATAATGCTACACTCATTTTCATAAACTTTTCAAAAAATGACTGAATCACAAAATGTTCCATGTCCAGATATTACAAGCATACTGTGGGGATAAATCAAAACATCTGCCCTGCAAAACATTGCCTTCTACTGCTCTCTGGTGTTCACAGCAAGAAAAGCACAGAAGAAGAAAAAAAAAGACTTGTGTACACTTCATGGAAACGCACACCTGATTGCATGCTATTATAATATTGAAATATTGACTGATTGAGCACAGAATGATTTATTAGTGTACAAATAAAAGAAACAGTAAGAGAAAAAGAAAGAGCTCCGATCAAGCACCAACAGGGCGTTGTCATGAAAAGACCGTAAGTGTATGTAAGTACACTTACTTCCATAACTTCAATACATTTCATTTGTACTCAAACTGCTATTTAAGTTTCAAAGCATTATAGTCACACCTGAATATATTACACCCAGTATTTAGCCCTTTGTAGGTCACACTAAGAAAATTGTAGTATTCCTTTGCTTTTCCTGCCTGTTTGAGGCCTTGACAACATAAAACAGATTTTTTTTTCGTATTGACCCAAAATTTTATTTTTTACAGGCCTCTACCAACTGGTTGAATTAACCATTAAGGGTTAAAGTTCATTTTGAAAACACTACATAGAAGTGAGGAAATTAAGATGAAATAATAGGCAGTCTTAAGATCATAACAATTTTATTGAATTTTGGTTAACATGTAGGCTTCTTCAGAATCCCACAGATTTCAATGAATTGAAGAAATGTAAATTTTATTTACTGAGCTACATTTGCATTTAAATATCTGTAAACTGCATTTGCATTAAAATACATGAAGAACACTGAGTAAAAGGTTTTGAGATGATATATAAGGTTTCCTTATCTATGTTTTAAAAACAGAAGTCAGACAGAACATACTAAAGACATGAATTGAGTGCCATCCAAATGTTTGAGAAACAAAACAAATGTACATTTGATTATTTTAAAAATAGACACAAATTATGAAAAGTTATGGGATGCAGTGGTTGCAGTGAATGCAGGAAGAGAGAAAACTTTTTTCCTTTTGTTTCACAATTTAATGCATCACAATTGCCAAAGTCATTACAATGCATTTCGCAATGTAGGCCTAATAAAAGTGTTTTTTAAAAGTTGAAAAAGGCAAAATTGTAATGGTAATAACAACAATTATTTGGTTTCACGAATTTACTACAACATATATTTACATATATGGCATTTAGCATTACCCAGTTGAGTCATCTCAACCGTTTGGTTGAGCATATATTCAAACAATTATCACATATGTACAAAACTTGGTATATTAATTAATATCTTATATTAATAAAAATATATATTTTACTGTTGTGTTTCTCTTTGTTGGTTTTACACTAACATGTGATGAGCATTCAGTAGGATTAAGAACATTTCAGTCAGGAGAGACAAGTGAATGAGAAAATAAATATGTTTATAAATAAAATGTGATAGTCATGAGTCTTTGGCACTTGAACTCCATGAGGACATCATCCCAGAAAAGCTAATGATGAAAGTGTGTTGTTGTATAGACAAGAGCGACAGGTGACAACTGAAACTCAAATTACACCCCCTGAGCATTGACAACCAATAAATAGGTGAGCATGAATGTGAGACGAGTAAGACAGGGAGGAGTTAGCAACAAACTATGCGTGGTATGCCAAGATAGTCTTCCTGACTGAACCTTCGCTAAGCTTCATTAATATTAGTGGCATGATACCAGGAAACCACACATAGATTATGTTACCGCAAAGCATGTTAAGCTTTATTCAGTTAGTTAATTTGTTCCTTTTTGAAGCAAGTTAATCAGCATTCTTTTTTGCATGGGTTTTTCCATGAGGGTTTCTATTTTGGGTGTGTGCAATGATGACAAAGCTGCTATTGACACACGCAACAGGCATATATAATAATAGTGAATGAAAAATTCAAAAAGTGTGTCACAAGAATAAAGCTTGAATGACAATGAAAACATTTTTTTTTAAAGCAATAAAAACATACAACCAATGAACAAAAACCTAAGCAACAATATAAAAACATAGAAGACCATAAAAAATTAAAGCAAAAACACAAGCAAACAGAGGACCTCACAAGAAAACACACAGGAAAGACAAGCACTAAAATATCTTAAGGTGAGTTAAAGGCCAGTTTAAACAGGTGGGTCTTCAGTTGTCTTTTAAAAGCTCCCACAGAGACCACAGACCGTAAACCTAATAAGGAAGAGAGCATAGTGTTGGAGCCACTAGGCACGATCACCTTTTGTTTCCAGTTGGGAGTGACAGACAACTAGAAGCCCCTGGTCAACAGACCTCAGTGACCTGCTAGGTATGTACAGATGGAGAAGGTCACATATGTGCTCAGGTGCTTGATTGTGCAGGACTCTATATGTGAAGACAAGAACCTTAAAATTCATTCTAAACCTGATGGGGAGTCAATGTAAAGAACATAAAATGGGTGTGGTGTGAGACCTCCATCTGGATCTGGTTAACAGCCTAGCAGCAGCATTCTGGACCATATGGAGGCAGTTCAGAGACGTTTTGATAAGACAGAAGAAGAGGGCATCACAATACTCTAGCAGTGACGACACAAAAGCGTGAATGACCATCTCCAGTTCAGGTTGTGACACCATAGATCTGAGCTTTGCGATGTTTCATAACTGGAAAATAGTCATTAGACCTTAACCTTAAGAGTTATACTACCAGGTGTAATAAGAAGGACCTCTTTGTTTAATTGTAAAAAGCTGCTAGACATCCAGTTTTTAATGGAATATCATCAGCAAAACAGTGATAGAAAATGCCTATTTTTTGTAATAATGTGACCTAATGGCAGCATATATAAAGCAAATAATGTAGGTCCCAAAACTGAACCCTGAGGAACACGACATGAAAGGGTTGCCATTTCTAACACATAAGAACTGAGCGACACAGGAAAAACTCCTATCTGACAGGTAAGAGGAAAAACAATCCAGGGCGCTCACTGAGACACCCACATAAGCTTTTCAATCATAAATATGTGATCCACCATGTAAAAAGCTGTGCTAAGATCCAGTAACACCAAAACAGAGTTTTCACCTGCATCAGAGCACATCAGTATGTCATTAGGGACTCTGAAGGGAGCAGTTTCAGTGGAATGTGAATGGAAAACAAATATTTTATTCTTTTCTAAAATGTTGTGCAGCAAAGCTTTTCTAAAAATAAAAAAAAATGAATGGGAGCTTGGATATAGGCCTGTAGTTGTTTTGGAAAGATGGGTCAAGGTTCATTTGTCAAAAGAAGCTGAACAACAGCATGTTATAAAGTGGTACACGGCAGAAGAAAGGTGACCAAGTGCAAACTTTGTAGTGTCAAAGTACATACATTTGATCATTTACAGATATGACAATTCTCATATAGCATTGTGAGATTGTGAACTTTAATAAAGAAGTTTTAACAGCCGCCCCCCAGAAAAAATCCTGTAAATGTATTGTCTGAACCAAAAAAAACTATGACATAACCTGTGAGGTAGAAGATATCTTCATGCTCTCTCTGATCAAGACATAGGCATGGAATTGGGTTTTTGTCAAATAGCTTTATTTAAGCAGCAGCACTCTTCATATGCACACTTTCATGTTCTTTTAAAACTGGCGAGAGTTTGAAGTAAGATCAGGCTCAACTTTGATTAATAATTAGTTATATGACTCAATTCTGACTTATAATGTAGCCTGTCTTTCTAGCTCAGAGTAACCATAAAATAATACAAAATAATACTGCTCTTCTGTGCCCACTTCACCATAACACTGCTCTGACAAATCACCACAGATCAATCATGCTATCAAGTAGTATTTACATATTTACAAAGAGACATGATTAATAAGACATGAGCTTTTTATAAAGACATTTTTTTTCCCACATTATCCTGCTGAAAGAGGCCACAGCCATCAGGGAATACCGTTTCCATGAAAGGGTGTACATGGTCTGCAACAATGCTTAGGTAGGTGGTACGTGTCAAAGTAACATCCACATGGATGGCAGGACCCAAGGTTTCCCAGCAGAACATTGCCCAAAGCATCACACTGCCTCTGCTGGCTTGCCTTCTTCCCATAGTGCATCCTGGTGTGTGTTCCCCAGGTATGCGACACACACGCACCCAGCCATCCACGTGATGTAAAAGAAAACATGATTCATCAGACCAGGCCACCTTCTGCCATTCTTCCGTGGTCCAGTTCATTGTTGGCGCTTTAGGCGGTGGACAGGGGTCAGCATGGGCACCCTGACTGGTCTGCGGCTATGCAGCCCCATACGCAACAAACTGCGATGCACTGTGTATTCTGACACCTTTCTATCAGAACCTGAATCGGAATCGGAACCTGGCTCTCTCATACCTAAATGGATTGGAGCCTCATTTAATAATAATATTTGATAATTAATGTTAAATTTTGTGTTCATTTTTCCTGTATTTTAAGTTTTTAATCCCCAATGTCTGTAAATGCTTTCTGTCTTTCATAACAAACTGAAAGGGTTTTTAATGGAGGGCTGTGTTGGACAGTAAAAGAAAGGTGTTTTCAGTTTACGAAGTCATTTTTGACACAAATGACACAAATGTCACAGTGATTTGGCAGGTGAAAAATATTTCAATCAGGAGAAACAAGTGAATGAGAACAGAATAATGTTTATTATATGTATAAAACTTTCATGAAATGTTCTGTTATAAAAAGTTGTATTTTTTATGAAATGGCATTTGAATTTGACCTCCTTACCTATAAATCACATATTATAGTGAAAATACCATACCATAAATTAATTTTTTGGTCAAATTTTCTAACTAAAGTACTTGTAAACATGGTAAACTACAATCTTGTGGAGTGGAAATTTGATTTCATAACAGTAAAACAAGGTCATAGGCCAACGGCAAGAGCAGGCTTGTTGTGATATGAATGGAGAGAGAGTAGGTGCTGCTCCCAAATGAGCTGGGTTTGTAAGGCTCACTTTACCGCCAGCATGCATTAAAGTGTTTCTTTTTCTGGAGGCACCAAAGTCCAACACTGCAATTGTGGCCAACTTTTACAAAGGTTGTAAAACAGTAAGACACACAAGTGAGAAAAGAGAGCAGCTAAAGAACAGAGACTGATTAGCTTGTCTTTAGTTTAAGTTTGTTGTTTGTAGATTTCCACCTACCTGTTGGCTACAAATTCCTGAGCCTATGCCCAACATTTATGGCAGAGGAGTACTAGTGATTATGATTTCAGAGGTATCGAAACTACACAATGCCATCATAAGTTTCTGATTTGAGTCTGCCTTTATCAATTTCATAATCCCCTACTCTCCTACAATTATATATTATTGATCATAAATGTCTCAAATAATGTCAAACAGTAATGACTGATTAAAGCATTATAAGTATTTGTTTGTCTTTCAGTTGCTGTTCTCAGACATGGATGACTTTGTTCATACCACACTGACTGAATGGGGTCTCAGCGAGTTGATAGAGAAATTTAAAGG
Organism: Scomber scombrus; assembly: GCF_963691925.1. Taxonomy (NCBI): domain Eukaryota; kingdom Metazoa; phylum Chordata; class Actinopteri; order Scombriformes; family Scombridae; genus Scomber; species Scomber scombrus. The sequence goes on from NC_084987.1 coordinate 14,499,515, forward strand.
TAAAGTATAACCTTGCTTCTTTGGCATGAGCTACCAATACTGAACAATCTAAATACTTACAGACAGAAAAGACTACAAAATTATTCTTCTGTACATCACTGACATATTGAGTTAGTAAAAAAGAGGGTCTCAGTGCAAGCAGCTATGAAATCAATGTTTGTACTATGTATGTATGATTTGAATGTGACTGAGAAATTGCTCAAATATATGAAAAAATATAATACAACCATACTAGTAGCTCTGATAAGCTCTAATGCGATAAAAAATGTAAAATGAATATCTCTGGCCACACATATTTCACTCCTAATGAAACAGATATCTGCATCTTTGGATGACTGAGATTCAACTGAATATGTTTTAATCACAGATGAAGAAATTGACCTAGAAAGTCTTCTGTGTCTCGATGATCAAGAAATCGCCAAACTGATTCCAAAAACGGGACCAAGGTCAAAATTCAAGGACAAACTCAAATCATTAAGGGTAAAGTTCTGCACTGTGTACATACTTCACACAAATGTATTTGGTCTCACAAGTTTCACCAGTGAAGATACATGGTATTACAATTTACAGGAGCATTTAATGATGTGTACAGAATTAAAATATCTCCCTGATAATCATAGCATTAATGAGAATCTTATGAATGCACTAGACATTTTCTTTACCATTATGGGTTTAAAACCAGTTTGCTGTGTCATTAGGGAGAGAAAAGCACAATGAATGAGGAAACAGTCAGTGATTCTACCGAAGTAAGTTGAAGACAGTTTTGTTTTGTGATTTTTATTTCACTGTTCAGTTTTCTAGTTTCATTGAATTATCATATGCCGTTTATTGTATTACAATCATACACATTCTATTTAAATGTCAACAGGAGAATGAAGAAGAAGCTGATGATGAGGTAAAGATATTGAATTTCACAAGCATCTAATCAGGGATTGTGTCTCTCTTCTTCATGCATTTGCATTTAAAACACTGAAGTGTCAGGCAAAGTTATCTTGGAAGAATTGTTTCATTTGATTACAATGTTACGGAAGCTCTAATAGGTAGCTTCATTTTTTTGTGTTAGTGTTTGTTGGTGTTATACTAACTTTGATCACAGAAGGACACAAGGGTACCACTATCTCATGTTCTAAATAAGACTGAAAGTATTCATGTTTCCTTCCTGTTGAGTTTTAATATCTCCATGTCTTCTATTAACTGGATCTCCAGAAAAAAAATCTCACTTGCCTTTCAGGGCTTCCGTACAATGTTGTTGACTGAAGAAACGTAGACTGTAGGGTGGTCATGACAGTTTAGATGCAATCAAAACTGCAAATCTCAGTGTGTAAATTGTAAAGATCTGCTTATGTCCATCTGCAGGTTTTGCCCTCTACCAGTGACACAACTGATAACGGTGAGAACACAGTATCTAATTAAATATCTGTTGCGTTCATTGATGTTTTCAATGGATACCATAAGGCAGTGATGTTTTTCTTTACCAAACAACTATACTAAAAAAAATAATAATAATGTGAGAGGAGCATGCTTTAACTATTTCTGGCTTATGTTTCAATTTTAAAAGAAAATCTGTCAGGAAAGAGAAAGATGGCCGCTCAGTGTGAGTCAAGCAAATGGCAATCACCAGCTAAACGACGACGTGACGCTGGTCTGGGATCATACTCAGGTATTTATATTAGGCTACTGTTAATCAATGGAAACTTACTTGGTTAAAAAACGTTTTTCATATTAAAATTTCCATGGAAGCCTATTTCATGTGTGAGATACCACCGGTGAGCAGCGATGGTGGTGGTCGAGAAATCACATATATCATATTTACACTGTATTTTTCTCACATTTTCTCTCTAATAATTGTACCATTTATATTTATATTTATATTCATATTTTTTATTATTTTTGTTTTAATTTCTGTGTAAAACTGTGTATAATTGTGTTTGATAATTATAGTCTATTTTTATATGTTCATGTTTTCATACCTTTATATTGTTTTTAAAATGTTCAAAATAAATAAGCAGAATTCTGGCACTTTTTGGATTGATACTTCAGGCATTAAAGATGTAGAGTAAAGTACCGAAATGAAGTAGCGTTGAGTACCGATACCAAACACTGGGTACCGGTACCGTTAAGATATTTGCTTTGTACCAGTAGCTAACTAAATATTGTTGCTGCAACAATATTTAGCTAGCTACTGGTACAAAGCAAATATCTTAACAATGGCCTTTAAAGCTTGCTATCTTTTTATTCTTTGGTAAGTGACCATGGTTAATAGCTGATGATAAACTCTGAAGCACCTTAACTTGTACCAGATGTTCTTTTCCTACATTTTTTATCGAGACACCTCATCGTGCATTACCACTTAATGGATACACTGATGCAGGATTCCTGCTCACTTTATTTTTCTCTGACAGAACGCATCATATTGTGTGATGTGAAAAACATCATGACACATGTTAACAACAGACTATGTCAAGAAGACAACACAAGGCTCAATGCTTTCCTGAAGTAAGTATTTAACACGTTTTCCATATTCTTTGTTGTATGGGCCTGGTTCCTCCTCTGGCCAGGTCTAATTCAGCTTTAGTGGAAACCTTTCACATCCTTTGTCAATCACAGACTCATTTTAAATGCACATACTGTAAGACAAAATATATGGTTCACATGCTGCCATTTACACTTTAAATGTAACTGTAATTAAGACCCACATTCAACATTTAACCCAAAAAATTGTAATATGTCTATTTGAAAGCTATTATTAAATGATCCTGTGTGATGCATATGGTCAACAATGTATTTTCTCATCTAGCTGCTCTTTACTAAGGTTTTTGTTTTTTTGTCTGTGACAGTGTGTTGTGCCTTATCACTTATCACTGACAAATGTCATCCATCATTGTCGCTATGCTTAAAAGTTGAATGGCCGTCTTTATTGACAAGATAAATAACACATGATACCACATTTATACAAATCTTCACTGTCAAAACATACAAAATAGGTTATATTACCGATAGAAATCTATGATAAAATGACTAATTGGCTAGCCTATTTAAGTTTGAAGTGTATCACATCTTCCCATCCCAAAGTGTACTAATGCTGATCTCAGTCTGAAAGCAATGCAAGGATTGACTTCAGCAGCAAACAGAACTGACTTTGAAGAGCAGTTTTGGGAAGCACAGACACATGATGTTGTCCTTCAGTTTACTGCAGAATAGAAACACTCTTATGTATCATTCTGTAGTGCACATAGTCAAAAGACATATTTGTTTTTTTTAATTTGGAGGACTTATTGAAAATGTCACTTGGGACCTGTTTGATGCTGCTTTGGGCATTACCCTTCTAGCAATACATTGTCCGCCATTGTGTTGTAGCTGCAGATGTTTTTTTATTTTATTTTGTCTTTTATTCCATACAGTGTAATGCTGGTACTCTAGCCTGCCTGCTACTGTCAATCAAACACATATATTTTCCAAATGAATGACCCATATTTAAACTCTTGTATAACAGGGCTAAAATCAGTGATTTGGAGACAGACAAGAGGGAGCTGGTTGGTGTCTTTGGTAAAAGTGGGGCTGGAAAGAGCTCTTTGATAAATGCCATCATCAAAGAGAAGAACCTTTTGCCCTCTGGAAGTGTCAATGCATGTACCACGGTCATGATCAAGGTGGAGGCTAACATGCACAACCAAAAGTATGAAGCTGACATTGAGTTCATTACAAAAGAGGTAAAATAAGCTAAATGTGTTTACTTGAAGCTAGTTATGAAAGTTATGTTTCTGGTTGAAAGTTATTTAATTAAACAGAATATGTAATTAGTGTCATCATTATTTCATTTTTTAGGAGTGGAAAGATGAGTTGTGGTCCTTGTTAAATTTTCATGGGAATAATCCAGATCAGGAGAGGGAGGAAGATGAAGACTATAGTGAGGTTGCTGAAAAGCTGTCAGCACTATATGGAGATGAATGGAAAAACAAATCCCCTGAAAGCCTCATGGACAACAAATATTTCAGAGAAATTCCTGAATTTCACCAAGAAAACTCCCAGAGGAGGAAGATTTTGACATGTGGATCAGTAAGTGATTTATTTAAAGCAATACTATTTTAAAAAAAAAAAGTAAACTTGACCCATCTGTCTTTGGTAATTACAAACCCATATGAAATTGACCCTTCTTTGGAAAATCATTAAGAAAATTGTCTACTAAATAGCAATTAAATTAATTAAAATAAGTTATTCAACAGATTCAAACCAGACTTTTACCTTTGTACTTAAACAGGGTTTGTTAAGGCCCTAAATTAATTTTGCATGAACACAGTCAGAAAATAAATATTCTTGTATTATTAAATCTCAATACTGCTTTTGAGCTGATTGATCAATCTTTGTTTAGCTTTCTGTTACTTCAATATGGTTCAAATATTTAACCTTTAATTAATGAGGTAATCTCATTGAAATCAATCTCTATCATGAGAGAGACCTGAGAACAGCAGACAGAGAAAGAAAGCAAGCAGAACCAGACATAGAAAAAGGACATTATGAACATACAACATCACCACCACACCATCAGAAAGATCAGACATCACTAAATAGATTAATAGTTCAGAAAGAAGCTGCTAGAGATTCATTAAAGAAAAGAAAAGATGTTTGCACCAGAACAGTTATTTGCTTGTCCTAATTCATTTGAACCCTTTCACACATATTGGTCACTGCAGTGGACAGCTATTCAAAAGCTGTTTTCTTATGTATGAATGGATTTGATGGCATAGTTGTACTTCAGCTACCACAGTGAACACTATTACGTTATCCCATACACCACCACTAAAGTAACAGTAACTTTTTTGGTTGTAGATCAGTTGATTTATGTTAATATAATGTAATAGTATATCATTTGGTGAAAGAAAAAATGAAGTCTAAAATTTTTTTTTCATGTATAAAGAGACATGATTAAAATTAGGAAAAAATGTCTGACCGGGTTAAAATACTACTACTTGCATACAAATCATTTATTGGGCTAGAACCTAATTGTGTCCCACATGGAAATTTAGGTTACATTGATACAGTATATACACATACAGCATAATGTAATAAATATATCCTAAAGCTGATAATGTTTAATGTTTTATGTCTGTTACAGGCCAAAGAGCTATCTGCCAGACTTGACAAATACACAAGAAGTGACTCAAAGCAGGGAGCAGGTAAAGAAGTAAAAAGGTGGTACTGGCCACTAGTGAAGTGTGTGACTGTCAAGGTGCCTAATAAAGAACTTCTTCAGCATGTCACACTTGTGGATCTTCCTGGAAATGGGGACCGCAACAAGAGCAGAGATGAAATGTGGAAAGGGGTAAATTATTTCATGTGTTTTACTTTGTTATCTACAACATTACAAAACACTGATCAATGAATCATAATTGACATGCTATTATGCACCTTCAGGTTGTTGGCAGTTGCTCTGCTGTATGGATTGTGACTGACATTAATCGAGCAGCAGCAGAGAAAGAACCCTGGGAGATCCTGAAAAGTGCCTGTAGCCTCATGGGAAATGGTGGCGAGTGTCAGCGCATTCACTTCATCTGCACAAAGTCTGATCTTATAGAAGATATGGATGAACTGTAAGTGATTTAAGATGTTAAAAATACATAGCTGAATATAACATCCAAATGATTACACACTGACATGTGTGGCACAACTGGTGTAAACACAAAGAAATACACACACACGTACAGTATAATGTTGTCACATTATTCTCTGTTCCTGGACAGGCGATGAAGTACTACATGTGTTTTCAACCTGCAGTATGTTGAACTTTCTGAGCCAACGTCCACTTCACGTTCATTAATTCGTTAGATATTTTTTTTGTTAGTTCTCAACATGAAAATTAATGTTTTCAATAATAGAGTCATAAATAATTAGCTTGCTAATAAAGTGTAAATCTAACAACTCTTGAAAGGAAATTCCTCTAGAAATCAACAACTACTTATAAATTCAACACAAATAACTAAATTGAAATAACTTTCAGTACACTTCCCAAGAATAACAGACCTGTGAAATACAGCGTGTCCCTTTTCAATACAAATACTTTGAATAGTTTTCAACAGGCAGAGGTTTTATTCTGAGGGGAGACATTTGGATACATTTACAAATGTTGGTTTTAAATGCTCCAAATACTGTATCAGATGCCACATTTTTATAGTTCAGCAGTTGATGTCCGTGAACACATTTTGAAAAGGAACATGCAAGCCAAGGAAACAGTTAAAGATGCATTCAGAAAAATCCCCAAAATTAAGGTGAGTTTGATAAAATGGCAGAAAATTAAACATGGAGAGTGACTCTGTCTGCAAGCCTGCAAGTCTTACAATTAACCTTAATTTTCAGAAACACTTCAGTGAGGACTGCTTGACAGTGTTCACAGTGAGCTCCAAAGAGTTTCTAAAACAAAAACGTCTACGTCCAGATGACACTGGTAGGTGAAGTCTCCAAACATGAACACTTTTCTTATTCACTTTTCTGTGCATAATAGAAAACGTGTAGCTCAAATACATGTTTGCTTTGGTTCACTTTAACCATTTTAATTTCTTTTTAAAAAATAATGACTTTCCAATTTGTTTCAGAAATTCCCAAACTTCAGAAATTTCTACAAGATCTCAATGACTGTCACTCAGAGACATTAAACTATGTGTCTGGAGCTTATGGGATTCTCTCTCTGATTCAAGGGGCCAGATGTAGAGAAGTGGTAAGATCAAGCAATACAAATTGTCATTATTACAGAAAATAATTATATCTATAGCAAATAAGAAGGCTTGAGTAAAATGAGCTCAGATTGAGTGAAAACATGGCGAGGTAATTTGAAAGACTTAAATATATGTAGTGTCACTACGTTTTGATGCCCAGTAACACCAAAAGGGTCTACATGTAATGTCACCCCTGCAGAGATTTTAGCCATCAAGATATTCGATTGCCTGAATTTTGCTTGCTGCAAGTTTATACAACCACATGAAGGGTGGTCATCCCCTGAAACATGATTTCATATATAAAAAAAGAAATGACACGTACTGTTTTATACAGTAATTATAGTTTCATTCCTTTAAATGCTGAAAAATTTGTGCTTGATTTCAGGCTTGCCAAAAAGTGGTGGTGTGCAAAGACATTGAAGAAAAGTTGAGGCAGGAACTTGATAAAGTCAGAAAACCCATGGAAGAGGCCTGTAAGGTCTTTGAAAGATGCCTTTGTGAGGGGGTTGAAAATTCAAAAAGTTCATGTGGAAAACACTTGAAGACCGTCTTATATCCGTCTGTACGTATCTGAGATATAATTACATGAAATTAAACACATTTTGCACCTAATTTAAATATGTTTACTATCTAAAATGTTTCTGTTTCTATTTTGTTTCAGAGGGTATCAGGTCGTGGTTTTCACAAAACACTGAAGCGTGTTGTTGAGAACAATGGCATCTTCAAAACCAAAAAAGGGAAAGAAATAAACCTCAATGTGAAGTTAGCATCATGCCTGACTGACAGCATTGATGAGGAATTCAGGAAGACTTTCCCGTAAGAAATCATATAATGACATGAAACCATTTGCGGCTGATTTTACAAACTGTGGAGGATGTTTTACATTTTGAAAATACTATTTTATGTAACATTATAACTATATACAAAGTGCATTATTAAGTAAAAGTTAACTGTGTATAACTGTTCAACTCAACATGTTTCAGAAATGAAGGAAATTGTGGACCATTCAACGGAGTCATCAATACATTTTCACTTGACACAGAGATGCTGATTCACAAGTACAAAGATGTGGAACTGCAGCTGATATTTCTCAAGACAGAGGTAACACACGAGAAGAGAAGCATCTTATCTGAGCTGTTAAATACAGTACAATTAAGATGAAAATGAACACTATTTCAGGTATTTAACTGGAGATTTCCTCTGGAAAATTAACTGCTGCTCCAAAGCTGACCCTGCATGTCCATTTGACTTTTGACTTAGCATGTCTAGTTAAACAAATAGTTTTGTTTTTATTACCTTTTTTTAAATCTAAAATCTGGTTATTTTCTCTGCATTAGGAGGAAAAAATTAAGACCAGACTCCACAAAATCATCCGGGAGCGTAAGAAAAAAATCTACAGCAGTCTGACAGAGACCATCGAGGCAATCATGATAGAATGCTATCAAAGTAAGAAAAAAGGAATCGACATATAACCTGACACCATAATAATGCATATAAAATAAGTCTGACAACAATTTTCTGTTTTATTATAGAAGCAGCAACATTTAGTGGAAAGGACACGCTGAAAAACACGAGGGACATTATTGAGAGACATGTCTATGATTTGAAGAACACCATGTTTGCACAGACTAAAGATGACATGTTGGCCCAGATGACGAAATTGAAGGTGTGTCACATTTTATAATACAAAATATGGTGATAATAGTTAACAATATTATTTGTTTTTACTTTAAGACAGAAACAAATACAAATACATGTAGATATTTTGTTTGATTCAGTAGTTTTTGCATGGAAAAAACAATATTTGGCTGTCTAACAAAGATTTTAATGCTGAATTAGGAGCACATCTTGAAGACTCTGGAGGAAACTATGCAGAAATCAGTCGACCTGTCACTCAAGACTGATGACTTCTCAATCCCAGGTAAAGTGACATATCAAAATAAGAAAACTAATCTGATTAAAATGTATGTATATATATTTTTCTTTAATAAGGTCAACAAATTTACAATAATGGGATGAATAATGCATTTGTTTTATACAATGTATTTTGTTTTTTCTTTTGTTTTGTTGTTTGTGTGTTTTGTTTTTTTTAGATTTTGCAACAGAGCTTGAGATGTTGAAGCTATACCACATTGAATTGATGGGCAGTCCAAATGAAGAAACATCACTAATAAGGTAAAACTTTCATTAGAATAATGTTTTCAAAGGACCTGGATTATGAGCTTGTCTTGTTCTGAATGTTAACAATGTTTTTAATTAATTAGCACTGATCCAAAAGGCCCGACAGCTGCACTGCAACAGCCAAAGCTGAGATAATTGTGCACAGGTATGTTATTGTGAAACCAATGATCCAATTTCCAATGCTCCTCATTACTCCTTTCTATACGTATAAATTGTATGTAAACCTAATGTTGACCAATGGATGATGTGACAGCTATGTGGTGCTGTGTATCTTGTTTTAGGTTTCTTTGGTGAAAAAACAGCACAGACCTGATCACACACTGACGGTTCCTGTGTACACAATGATAAATGACATGAATTATTATTATTATTATTATTATACCTTTTTTCTTGAGTGTTGTTTTGATGTGTACTTTGAGTTTAAATGAACAGTTTGAATAGCAAGCAGTGTTTTCTTGTTTTTCTTGATGTGGGAAATGTGGGTAGAGAGAGATGACATGTCACAAAGGCCCCTTGGTGGTGAGCAGTAAGGTCACTATGAGTCTCCAGAGAACTCATTTATAAGATTTGCCTTTGTTGAATATATTCATGTTTTTATTAATTGTTTTATTTCATATGTTTAATACTAACATTTTAATTATTCATGGATGTTAAAATTGAAACTTGAATACAGTAAATACTTTAGGTTGGATTTGACATAGACTTTAGACTTCCTAAAGAATATTCTTCATATAAAAGAATAAAAAATAATTTCCTTTTTGTCATCATATTTGAGAAATAGTGAAAATTAGAGTAATAATTGAGTGGCCTCTCACTCATTCAGTTATTTACAATATATGTTTTCATTATTTATTATAAAGTCTGACTGCACTGATTCTAAATGTATCAAATATTTGACATGGTGTACTGTCCAATAAACTTAATAGTCAACTTTTGAGTGATGCAGTTCATGATGTAGTTTCCTTACTCATTGTCATTGTCATTATCAGCTGTGATTGTAAGATTGTCTAATTCTTCTGTAAAACCAACTAAATGTTCTTATCTCGATGACATATTTTTCAAGTTTTTATTTATATAGCAATTTAAAAAGCAGAATTTGAATATATATACACATTCACTGGCTTTTAATTGTATTTAAACATGTTTCTTTTTTTATCTTTATGTTTCACAACAGGTATATATATATATATATATATATATATATATATATATATATATATATATATGTGAATAAAAGTGAGTATTAAGGTGCATCTTGAAAGCATTAACAGACTCTAGGGCTTTGGCAGGCTATCCCAGAGCTGAGGGGTCACTAAAGAAGCATGTCCCCACACTTTTATTTCCAATGGGGCACAGCCAACATGCCAAGTTGGGAGTGTCTGAATGGTCTACCGGTGTTGTACCAGGTGAGAAGTTCTGAGATATATGTAGAGGTGAAAACAGGAAGAGATTTATAGACAATTAGAATAATTTTGAAAGTTAACCCTAACCCTAATGAACAGGGGTCAGTGTAAGGATGTAAGGATAGGGGTAATGTGTTCTTGTTTCTTGGACCTTGTTAATAACCAGGCAGCACCTGAGATATGTCTAGGTACAGTAAAGTAGTCCTGCCTGGATGATACTAGTACATGAACAACTCTTTTTAGATCATAAGGTGAGAGGAAATGCCTAATTCTGGAGATCGTTCTGGGGCTGAGAGAGTACTGACATCATATATGATAATCAATTAATGAACATATGAAATCAAAAATCAGCACAAATAAGACACAGATAGGTGGAGCTGTTGAGCCGTTACCCCCATCTCCAGCTTCTTCTGTCGGCTTGGCTGTCTGGGTGTTGGTGTGGGTTTGTGCTGACAGCAGACACAGCAGCAGGTTTACGCTCTTTGTCAGTTGTCACTAACATTTGCGGTAGAAGACGCCACTGCCTCTGGTCTTCAGAGTCAATTGAGGTGTTCTTTTTGTTTTGTTTTGTTTTTTGTTTGCATCACTGAATGCTGACTAGAACATAACAGATAAATTAATAACATTGATTGATTCTTTGTTCAGACTCACCAAGAAAGTTTTGTTTGTTCTGATCTTTAGTTACACTGGGTGAAATGTATAATACAGCACCACCACACTTCAATGGTGATAGCAAGAATAGCATGCATGCTAGTATCTGTGTTAAAGTGAATTAGTGATGAATAGCCTCTTCCGTGAATCATACTTCCATGATGGACTAATTTTATGTATGATTCATGATAAGAATGCCGAAAAAATAGAAATATTGGGAAAAATAGCATATTGTCAGTATTTTAGAGACCCCCCCCCCCTCCCCCCAAATTTCACAAACCATGTTTTCAGGGGAGCTCAGGCCTTATTAAGGGGAGCTTATCTCCCCTGGTTCCCCTGTTGTTTGCCCTTCAAACAGCAGCAGGTCTGCTCGGTACACCTGCAAACAGCTTTTCAAGTTTATTGGCAGGTAGGTGGTCTTGCATTGTGGGGAAGTCGCCACAGTTCCTCTGTGGATTTAAGCGTCTCAGTTCCTTCTGTGTCTTCATGTAATCCCAGACTGCCTTGATGATGTTGAGATCAGTGCTTTATGAGGGCCATACCACCTGTTGAAGGACTCATTGCTCCTCTCAATCAAAATAGTTATTCATGATTCTGGCTTTATGTTTGGGGTCACTGTCATGCTGCAAAACATATTGAGGACTGATCAGATACCTCTCTGATGGTATTGAGTAATGGATAAGAATCTAAACATCTATAGTGACTAAAACCTTTTCACAGCACGAGGCTTGTGACTGAAATGTTATGAATTATCAAGACACTACGATGGAGTAAAACCATTGCACAGTGTATGATGAGGGTTGATTGAAATGTTATGAATAAGCGAAACACTAAGAGTTCCATTTAACCACTGATAAATGTTTGTCAGGGAGATATTCATATGAATATGAAACATGACATCTTCACTCAAAATTACTGCTGCTGCTCCTCAGTGTTTAATGAGCATTCAGTAGGATTGACAACATTAATATCAGTGGTATGATACCAGAAAACCACACACAGATTATGTTGCAGTAAAACATGTTCAACAGGTGCTTTAAGGGCAGTTCACTTCAGGGCAAACTGCTCTGCTTTCAGTTTGCATGATTTATTTTCTGTTTTGGATGTGTGCAATGATGACACATCTGTTGTTGACTGCTGACACTGTACACCAGGAAAAAAATAAATGATGTTTGCACGCAATAAGAACAAACAACAACATTTAAGATTAGCACAGAATGAATTTGGGATCTTGTATCTGCAACACATACATGCAGTATTTCTACAAAATATACAAATATTGGCCAGATTCTCGAAATACTTGTAAATGTTTGTAATCAGTGCTAATTTCTGAAACAGAATCACTGTTAAGAGCAAAGATCAAAGAAATGAATCCTCAATAAGCTTATTTGCAGATACATAATGGTGTGGTAGTGCAATTAATTTGTCTCCTCAGGCAACACTCAAAGTCTTTGTATTGGTCTCAAGATGTTCTAGACCAGTGGTCTCCAACCCTGCTCCTGGAGAGCTACTGCCCTGCATGTTTTAGGTATCTCCTCACTCTAACACACCTGATTCTAATAATCAACTCGTTATCAAGCCCTTTGACGAGCCTCAGCTGCTTGATAACGAGTTAGAGTGAGGAGATACCTAAAACATGCAGGGCAGTAGCTCTCCAGGAGCAGGGTTGGAGACCACTGTTCTAGACTATTGGTCTCCAACCCTGCTCCTGGGGAGCTACTGTCCTGCATGTCTTGGGTATTGCACCACTCTAACACACCTGATTTTAATAATTAACTCGTTATCAAGCCCTTTGACAAGTTTCAGCTGCTTGATAACAAGTTTATTTATAATCTTTTTTTTTTTCTCTTAATGATGCCAAAAAGTTGTTAATTATGGCAAATAGTTGTGTCTGTCATGCAAGGGGTTTTCAAAGTCTGAGATTGAGGAACTCCCCTGAGACAAAGCCTTAGAAAAAAGGTGTCCCCCTCAACCCTTTCATTTACTTGCTTAGTTTCACATCATTTCTCCATGCCTATGGGATCATGAATATGTTATTTGACTCCAGAGACACACCTAATATTCCTGTTTGACTTCTTGTTTAACTTCAGACTACACCAAATATCTGAATTTGGAAAAATTAGAAAAACTGTAAAATTCCACAAAATTACTGTATCTCTGAACTATTTCTTTAAGCATATCACACACATTTAGGCTGTTTTATGTGATCTCCTTTTGATAACTAATATAATATTTTTTCACTTCCATTCACTAAGTCTCCCCTGAAACTGTTTGGAGCCCCCCAGGGAGGTCTTATCTGACAACCAGAATTTCAGTTAGAAACAGTGAAGTGAAAGCATGAGTCAGCACACTGTCTGGATATCTCCTCAAACTGCAGCATATTTATGAAAAAACTTAGTTATTCTTTAGAGGTTGTGTTGTAAAAAACAAACCAACGAAAAAAAACCTGAATAAACAAACACTGAAAACACATTCCCAGCAATTAATCACACCATGTGACATGAGGTCACCCATACAATTTGTAAGTGGTAAGGAAATACATTTCTAAAGTAGGAAGTAGGAAACCATGAAAAGGATGAACTAAATTATAAAGAAAACTATTCAAGGTTCTAACATTATTTATTCAAATCAGAAATTCCTTTTCATTAGTGACACTGGTGGCTGTTGAACGAGACTATTGTAGAAGGTTATGTCTTTTTCTTTGCTTACACTTTTCATAATAATATAAAAGATCTCTAACATTGTGTTTTGAACCATGTTTCAGCAAAGCATTGTGGCTGCCAGCAGCTCTTCCTCCTGTAGACAGTCACAGTCTGAGAGACCCCCTGAGGTAGGTCAGCACTGCTGTAACTGCTGTTAGCACCTGAAGCCAAAACTGTCTCTCTCAATGAGCACATATTTGAATATGAGCTTGGGACTGGGGGAGGCAGGCCTTATGTATCAGGTACTTCTGCATTGCGCTATTATATATTGCAGATTTACACAGACATTGTTTATTGCATATAGTATTTTATTTTTATTTTTTAATTAATTTGATTTGTATGATTTATTTTATCACTATCATCCTTACGCTGCTACTTTTTTCCCCACAATACTGCTTGTGTCAATGAATTTCTCCTAAGGGGGATCAATAAAGATACATCTTGTCTTATCTTATCTTATCTTATCTTATCTTATCTTATCTTATCTTATCTTATCTTATCTTATCTTATCTTATCTTATCTTATCTTATCTTATCTTATCTTATCTTATCTTATCTTATCTTATCTTATTTACATCAGGATTGGCCCCACCTTTTCAGGGCTGATTTGGAACAGTGGATGACAGGCTGAACCATTTTCAACAATTTAAAATGCAGATTTTTATAAATTTGGTGTCAATGTCAATAAGAACACCAGCATTTAAGAGTAATCACTATAATAATATAATTCAGTTTACAGCTCAAAAAACATGTTTCCGTGTGCAGTACCTGCACAAAGGATGGGCAGACAGAGGGTAAGGGGGCATGGACCAAGTAATGCATTACAGTAATATTAAAAGCAATGCACTACTGCCCAACACTGGTAATAACAACAAATCTGACCCAACAGTGCTGATTTTCAGTTTACAATCATTGAAGTCCTCAGACAAGCTTGCAAAATCTAACTTCAGCAAGCTAAAAATGATTGAAAAAAATACTAATTACAATAATTATTGTTATATTACGGGTGCTGTGATGAAATTTAGGTGTTCTTCAGCACTCCTAAAAAGTCTAAATTTTCAGTGGTAGTCCCCATTTCCAACATCCCTGTGCAGGCTACCCACCCAACCAGATGGAGTCACAGCAGTAATGAAACAAACCCATCTGTCTTTCCATTATTGTCATGTTTGTTGGAACATTTGTTGTTATCTTATTAATTCATTTGTGATATTCATTCATGAGAAGTTTCTGATATGTGTTTTAACATAAGGCACATGAGAGAGAGGCCTATATGAATCATGTGGGACCTGTCTTTGGTCTCTGTCTTTATATTATACTTATCTTGCTAAACTTGCTCTGTGGGTAGGGAGGAGAGTATGCTGGAGAGAGGTGGAGACAATATAAAAGAAAGAGCTCCAGGAAGATCAAACACTAGAGTCATGTTAGTGCTTTAAAGAGGAACAGACAAAATGTAAGTAAACTACTACTTTGTCATTATTTCGTATTAATAACCTAATCCATAACATGGTTTTGATTTATTAAGTCAAACACTGATTAAACTGTTGTGTAACCAACATAAAACTGAAAGCTATGCATACATAATAATAGTATAAATTGTGAGTGCCCCTAACCCCTCAACTCAAAACAGTATTCCTACATGCTGAGTGTAATTTTACTACTTATTACTACAAATTATTTTACACATTATTTAATTTTAAGTTTTAAACCCCCAATGTCTACAAATGTTTTCTGTCTTATATTACAATACTGAATGGTTTTTTTTAATGGAGGGAAGGTACCATTTAATATGTTTTTGCTTTGGCAATATGACATTAAACTTGAACTCATGAAATGTTCTGTTAGTATGAAATATAACTTTAATGAAATATCTTTTGAATTTGACCTACTTACCTACAAACCACATATTATGAAAATACCAACCTTTTTGACATTTTCTAACAAAACAAGTACTTATAAATATGCGAAACTACAATCTTGTGGAGTGGAAATTTGATTTCATAACAGTAAAACAAGTTCAGAGGCCAATGACAGGAACAGGCTTGTTGTGATATGAATGGAGAGAGAGTAGGTGCTGCTCCCAAATAAGCTGGGTTTGTAAGGTTCACTTTACCGCCAGCATGCATTAAAGTGTAGCTTTTTCTGGAGGCACCAAAGTCCAACACTGCAATTGTGGCCAACTTTTACAAAGGTTAGGCTTACAGTAAGACACACAAGTGAGAAAAGAGAGCAGCTACAGAACAGAGACTGATTAGCTAGTCTTTAGTTTAAGTTTGTTGTTTGTAGATTTCCACCTACCTGTTGGCTACAAATTCCTGAGCCTATGCCCAACATTTATGGCAGAGGAGTACTAGTGATTATGATTTCAGAGGTATCGAAACTACACAATGCCATCATAAGTTTCTGATTTGAGTCTGCCTTTATCAATTTTATGATTCATTATTTCCCAACAGTTATATGTTATTGATCATAAATGTCTCAAATAATGTCAAACAGTAATGACTGACTAAAGCATTATAATTATTTGTTTTTCTTTCAGTTGCTGTTCTCAGACATGGATGACTTTGTTTGTACCACACTGACTGAATGGGGTCTCAGCGAGTTGATAGAGAAATTTAAAGGTAAAGTATAACCTTGCTTCTTTGGCATGAGCTACCAATACTGAACAATCTAAATACTTACAGACAGAAAAGACTACACAATTATTCTTCTGTACATCACTGACATATTGAGTTAGTAAAAAAGAGGGTCTCAGTGCAAGCAGCTATGAAATCAAGATTTAGATGTGACTGAATAATAGTTAAAATATATGAAAAAAGAAATACAACCATACTAGTAGCTCTGATAAGCTCCTCTACAATCAAAAATGTAAAATGAATATCTCTGGCCACACATATTTCACTCCTAATGAAACAGATATCTGCATCTCTGGATGACTGAGATTCAACTGAATATTTTTTAATCACAGATGAAGAAATTGACCTAGAAAGTCTTCTGTGTCTCGATGATCAAGAAATCGCCAAACTGATTCCAAAAACGGGACCAAGGTCAAAATTCAAGGACAAACTCAAATCATTAAGGGTAAAGTTCTGCACTGTGTACATACTTCACACAAATGTATTTGGTCTCACAAGTTTCACCAGTGAAGATACATGGTATTACAATTTACAGGAGCATTTAATGATGTGTACAGAATTAAAATATCTCCCTGATAATCATAGCATTAATGAGAATCTTATGAATGCACTAGACATTTTCTTTACCATTATGGGTTTAAAACCAGTTTGCTGTGTCATTAGGGAGAGAAAAGCACAATGAATGAGGAAACAGTCAGTGATTCTACCGAAGTAAGTTCAAGACAGTTTTGTTTTATGATTTTTATTTCACTGTTCAGTTTTCTAGTTTCATTGAATTATCATATGCCGTTTATTGTATTATAATCATACACATATAATTTAAATAAAAAGAATGAAGAAGAAGCTGATCATGATGAGGTAAAGATTCACAAGCTTCTAATCAGGGATTGTGTCTCTCTTCTTCTTGCATTTGCATTTAATTTGTGTCAGGCAAATTTATTGGATCTTGGAAGAATTGTCTCAGTTGATCACAATGTTACGGTAGCTCTAAAAGGCAGCTTCACTTTTTTGTGTTAGTGTTTGTTGGTGTTATACTAACTTTGATCACAGAAGGACACAAGGGTAACACTATCTCATGCTCTAAATAGGACTGAAAGTATTCATGTTTCCTTCCTGGTGAGTTTTAATATCTCCATGTCTTCTATTAATTGGATCTCACTTGCCTTTCAGGGCTTCCGTACAATGTTGTTGACTGAAGAAACGTAGACTGTAGGGTGGTCATGACAGTTTAGATGCAATCAAAACTGCAAATCTCAGTGTGTAAATTGTAAAGATCTGCTTATGTCCATCTGCAGGTTTTGCCCTCTACCAGTGACACAACTGATAACGGTGAGAACACAGTATCTAATTAAATATCTGTTGTGTTCATTGATGTTTTCAATGGATACCATAAGGCAGTGATGTTTTTCTTTACCAAACAACTATACTGAAAACTAATTTTAATAATGTGAGAGGAGCATGCTTTAACTCTTTCTGGCTTATGTTTCAATGTAAAAAGAAAATCTATCAGGAAAGAGAAAGATGGCCGCTCAGTGTGAGTCAAGCAAATCAGAATCACCAGCTAAACGACGGCGTGACGCTGGTCTGGGATCATACTCAGGTATTTATAGTACTGTTCATACTGTTCATCAATGGAAATTTACTTGGTTAAAAACCTTTTCATATTGAAATTTCCATGGAAGCTTATTTGCTATACTTTATCTTACCTATGTTATAAATATATATGTTACACATATACCTATAACTCCTGTATATATATGTTATATATTTTGTAAATGTTAAACTGCAAGTGTACATAGCAACAATACTTAGCTAGCTACTGGTACAAAGCAAATATCTTAACAGTGGCCTTTTAATCCTGCTACCTTTTTATTGTTTTTGGTACGTTGCCATGGTATAAACCTGATGAAACACTCTGAAGCCCCCTAACTTCTACTAGATGTTTCTTTCCTTCATTTTTGTATATAAAAAAAATTAATTGTTCATTACCACTCAATGGATATACTGGTGCTGATTCCTGCTCACTTTATTTTCTATGAAAAGAACACAAAATATTGTCTGATGTGAGAAAGATCATGACAGATGTTCACAACGGAATATGTCAAAAAGACAACACAAGGCTCAATGCTTTCCTGAGGTAAGTATTTAATAAGTTTTCCATATTCTATGTTGTATGGACCTGGTTCCATCGCTGGCCAGGTCTAATTTAGCTTTGGTGGAAACTTTTTACTTCCTTTGTCAATTACAGACTCATTTTAAATGCACATAAGACAAAATGTATGGTTTTCATGCTGCCATTTACACTTTAAATGTAACTGTCACTTTTGTTCATTGTATGTATGGTCAACTATGCTTTTTCTTATCTAGCTGCTCTTTACTCAGGTTTTACAAGTCAAGTCTAACACAGTGTGTTGTGCATTATTGCTCATCATTGACAATCCCAGACATTGATAATGGTGACTTGAGAGACACATTTACTGATGTACAGAATGGCAATGCAGCTTGTCCAAATACTTAACACATTTCACTAAAAACAATCAGATTGAGACTTTTTGTTCTATTTAGGTAGAGGGATTACTGGATTGAGAGACAGCACAGTATTCAGTTTGAAAGAGATAAAAGTATATTTATGGGAAATATTGGACGTTGGTATCCCCCTTACATGTAGACACAGTGATGACTGTGACCCTATTTTGCACTTGACAGGACAGTAGCTTTAGAGATCAACACTGTTGTAATGCAAATCAATGTGTAAGATTTACTGAATGTGAAAACACTGTGCAGATTTACATTGCCTTTGCAAGCAAATCCAATAAATGCAACCATTTAATTCTAATAGATTATATTTGGTGTGAAACGCTGCTGTCAACAATGCTGCTCTGATCAGGCCCTTACTGTTACATGTATGTAGGGGATGTCATGCAACCTAATCCCAAAATGTGTTTATGATTTTGGACATACATATTTATTGATTATTATTATAAATGTTGATACTATATATAATGATTGACATTTGCCTGCATTTGCTTTGGACTTACACTTTAATACATTTTATGCGGGCTCTTCATCAATGGTTGTCTTGCTGAAGTTAAGAACTGTATTCTGTGTTTGTTTTTTTATTCAATTATCTCATATTTAAACCCAACAGGGATAAAATCGAGGTTTTAGAAAAAGACAAGAGGGAGCTGATTGGTGTCTTTGGTAAAACTGGGGCTGGAAAGAGTACCTTGATAAATGCCATCATTGGAGAGGAGAATCTTTTGCCCTCTGCTAGTGGCAGTGCATGTACCTCAGCCATGATTAAAGTGGAGGCAGACATGAAGAACCAAAAGTATGAAGCAGAAATTGACTTCATTACAAAAGAGGTAAAACAAGCTGCATATGTTCACAATAAGCCGGTTACTGCACAAACTGGGCTGTGACTTATATAAATATTATGTGGATATTGTGTGGTCTCACTTAACCTTCTAGGACTGGAGAGAAGAGTTGTGGACATTTGACAAGTTCTTTAAGGATATATCAGATCTGAAAAATAGAGATGATGGTGATGATGATGATGTATATCGTGAAAAGCTGTCAGCGCTATATGGAGAAGGATGGAAAGATAAATCTCCTGACGAGCTCATGGACAAAAAATATTTCAAAGAAATTCCAGAATTTCTGAGATCCGAGAAGAAGATGTTGACATGCAAATCAGTAAGTACAAAAAAAGAAATTAAAAAAGTTATACCTTACATTGTATCTATACTTCAAAGCACAATATATACAATCTAATTATGTTTGGTTTTGTTAAATTTGTTAAACAACCTAAAAATTAAAAGCAGTACATATGTTTCTGTTTATTGCAGGCTGCAGAGCTATCTGAAATTTTAATCAAATACACAAGAATAGAGGAAGATGAGAGGTGCTATTGGCCACTAGTGAAGTGTGTGACTGTTAAGGTGCCAAATAAAAAACTTCTTCAGCATGTCACACTGATTGATCTTCCTGGAAACGGAGACTGTAACAAGGCCAGAGATGGAATGTGGAAAGAAGTAATTATTTATTTAAATTGCTGTTTTGAAGTTTATTACTGTGCTACCTGGAAACTGTAATAAAGGTTATGATATTGTAACCCTATGTCTATAAGCACAGGCAGAACTCTCTACTGGACTCTATGGGCCTGAATTACTAAGTTCCCAAATAAAGGGTACTAAATTGCGTGTTGCAGTGCAACAGATTACACATTTGGTTAGTGTGCGTTTTGCGGGTGATCTACTAAGAATAACTGCATAAATAACAACAGATGGAGACAGCAGTATTTAAATGGAGCGTTTGGACAAGTGGAAAGCCTGCAAGCGCAAAATTAAAAAACTCTATATGGGAGAATATTTGTGACAAAGTCAATGCTGACAGTAAAACATTTAACACGGGTGAAAGAAAATCCGTCCTGTGCGTATTCTGTTATTGAGCCTCCATCTCCTCCTCTCCACAGTAACAGTGCAGTGCCCTTCAAGGTATTATTTATAGACCCAGTTAGTGTCAGAAAAATTACCTTTGAGTTTGGTAAATCACAGTGCGTTTACTTAGTAGGCATGTCCTGATTGGCCAGATATATACACATTTCAGTGGGTGATTGCGTTGGTGTGATTGGAGGACATTATTATCCATACAGTTCAGTAGAGGGAAGAGCCTGTGTGAGATAGAACATCATGTCATTACAAAACATTTATAAAACATATTCATAATTAACGTGCCATTATATGCCTTCAGCTTATTGCAAGGTGTTCAACAGTGTGGATTGTAACTGAAATGAATCGAGCAGCATCAGAGATAGAAGCCTGGGAGATCCTAGAAAGTGTCTGTGGCCTCATGGGAAATGGTGGACAGTGTCAGCAGATTCACTTTATCTGCACCAAGTCTGATGAAATAGGAGTTTTGAAACCATGGTAACCTGCAATTTAAGATACCAAAACATACATATGATATCCAAATATATGTCCAACTGCAAAACTTTGGTACACACAAAAAAACAGACCAAAAGAAAAAGGCAAAAAGGCAAAAACAAATTTGGCAAAATTGGCAAATATAGAAACATAAAGCACATGGAGACACACATTCACATAAGTACTCAAAAAGTGTTACAGCCACAGGATCTTTTATCAGATATGCAATACTTTTTTTCAATTCGAGTTTTCATGACATACTGAAAATCTCAAATTAAGGTTCTTCTTTGAATTAATTGTAATCTTTAAAATATCACAACACAGAATTTTAGCTTTTTTTTTTAGGTGTGTATACAGGTGTTGTTTTGTTAAAACTATTAAAGTAGTACAGTGAAGGTCTGTCAGCCTGGGAACCTGATGAATTTGCCAAATTCATGTTTTATTTGCTCTGGTAGATGAGTTAGGGTTAGCATTAGCAATTAGGGTGAGCAATGTGCAGTTAGTCAGGTGATGGTAGGCTAGAAGTCTATGGAGATACTCAGCAGAAATTACTTCCAGATTTGTTTATTTTCAATTCTGTCTGCAGTGTTTTGTATTTCATTGTTGAGTCTTGTTGAATCTGACTGATTGTAGGTTGAATGGAGCCCAGAGGACACAGGGTAGATCATTGAAGTTTTAACGATGGCATAGAGTGCTGGTTGGGGTGTTATGGAAACGTTTTCTCTTGTGTTTTATTGTCTCAAGATAATGTTTATTGTCCACTATTAGACCTATTCTGTCTTATGCCTGAGTGCAGAATGTGAGACTTGTCTTCTTTCTCTCGTGTGAGCATGAACAACTGTTTGCTCCCAGTAATGCTAACAAAGGCAAAGTTGTGATTTGGCCTTAAACCTTAAAAGTCAGCAGATAAAGACACTGGTGCAGATAGACTTATGAATGGACCAAGGGAAACTGTGTGTTAATTAAAAGACAACTTTTAAATTGGTGAATATGGGATGATTGTGGGATGGCTTCAGTCTAGCAAACTGGGGTATCCACATTTGCAAATTTGAACTGGTTATCACAGGAAAACTTGGAAAAACATCTTGCTCTCTACGAATTCATCTTTAAATTTCCACAACAACTGTGCTTTCTACTTTTGCATTACATGAATATTACTGTTTTCAAATGAGTGAATGTGTTTTCAATTTGCTTGTGTTTTCTGTATTTATATTTTTTGTATTTCATGTTTTCACGAAAAGCTCTTCAGCTGTCCTATGTTGGGTTATTTTAACTTTCATACATGACACTAATTAATTAATTTCAATATTTGAATGACAGACTAATTGCTTACAGGTTTGATGGAAAAAACCGGCAACTTTATCTACAGCAAAAGCCACAAAACAATAATTATGATAATGTAGGTTAGGTTGCCAAAAATACTGTATGATGCGCTATTTGATTGTATGACAATTGAATTAAGATTAAGTAATGTGAATCCTTTCTTACAGTTCAACAGATGAGATCCGTGTTATCAGAAAAAACAAAAATGAGAAAGCCAAGAAAAGAGTACAACGCAATTTCAACAAAAAAAGAGCTATTCAGGTGAGTTTTACAGAATGACACAACATTTAACACTGTATAAGACTCCCTTATAATCAAAACCTTTCTTTTTTTCAGAAACATTTTGAACAGGACCGTTTAACAGTGTTCATAGTGAGCTCCAAACAGTTTCTACTAAGAACACAGCAAGAAGAACAACAAGATGATGACAATGGTAAGTTTTTATACATGCGCTGAATGGCTTAAGTATATATTTTTGTATCAAACTATTACATTTACTGTTGTACTTTAAGATGAAAGTGCATTTGTCATCTAAAAAATGTAGACAATCAAATCGAGTATCTCAATATAAATATTTAATGTATAAACTCTGCCCTTTTTTCTTTTAAAGAAATACCCAAACTTCAGGAATTTCTGCGAGAGCTCAATGTCTGTCACTCAGAAAACTTAGCCTATGTCTCTGGAGCTTATGGGATTCTTTCTCTGATCGAAGGGGCCAGATCTGGACAAGTGGTAAGATGCAGTTAATTGGTAGTAAGAGCATCAGTAAAATAAAATGTTTATTCTACACCTGTGTTATTGGATTAGGCCAAGGAGGAGATGGGAGAAATAAATTCGAGTCTCTTAGTAGATTCCAGCAAGCATATGTATGCATATGCCTGAGTACAAGATGAGTTTATTCTGCCCTTACTTTTTGTCGGAAGAAAAACACATATTACACAAGAGCTTGTGAGGTTAAAATAGGGCCCAATGTGTCTTAAATATTTACAGTAAAGTAGTATATTATATAATATAAAAAATAATAAAAGTTCAAGTAAAGTACACCTAAAAATTAGGCAAAGCAATGTAAAATCAAATGGTAAAAGTGCATGTA
Source organism: Scomber scombrus (assembly GCF_963691925.1). NCBI lineage: Eukaryota > Metazoa > Chordata > Actinopteri > Scombriformes > Scombridae > Scomber > Scomber scombrus. Next base: position 14,523,132 of record NC_084987.1, read on the forward strand.
ATTTGTTAATGACAGGATGATTTCCTAAAGTTTGGTTGTTTCAGAGAGGTTGCATGACCAAAGTATCTAGAATGAAAACAAGGCTTGAAAAGTGTCTGAATGGCATTTTGTGGCAATGACAAGTGCGACTGTCAGCTTGGATTGGTTACAAAAGATTTCAATGACAAGTTTGCAAAAAGGGTTATCTGTTTCACATTTGCAAATGTAAACAATACAAAATCATAAAAGATTGAGATAGTTAAAAATGAATTTAAGAAGAAGATGAAATACTACACTTGTTTAAAATCAACATAATATAAGACATTTACAAGATGCTTCCTGGATTTGCAGAGAATGTGTACATGTAACCTCTTCATAATGTTTATCTCCAGTTGTACTCTTTTGAAGCAACCCCCCATAAGCTATCAAGCCAAACATTACCCTATGATTTTAGTAAAATATTTATTACATATAATGTAGTGTTTTTGGTCAACATATTCCTGAAGTTAATGTAATTTAAAAAAGTGAATACTGTTTGAAATAGATCCCAATAATGTGGAACTTATAGCTTCATATACTGTTATTTACTTTGAATGTGTCCTGCTGGATTGCAGACTGGCAGAAATGGAGAAGTGTGCACAGACCTTGAAGAAAGCATGAAGCATCAATTTGATCAAATCAGAAAACCCATTGAAGATGCTTATGAGGCTTTTGAAAAATGCCTTAGTGAAGGGGTTAAAAAATCTGAAGATTCATGTAAAAATACCCTGCATACCTTATATCCAGTAAGTACTGCTTATGAGAAGTAGTTTTACAACTAATTTTGAACTTCTTATGAATATGTTAACTGTTCTGAAAAATGATTCTGTTTTTGTTTCAGAGAGGTAAAAAAGCTGGTAGTGCTTTTCACAAGACACTGAAGTGTGTAGTAGTGAACAATGGTGTCCACAAGACAGTAAAAAAGAAACAAATCAATCTCAATGCAATGTTAGCTTCAAGTCTGACGGACTGCATTGATGAGGAATTCAAGAAGACCTTCCCGTAAGAAATGTGTTGATACAGACATATAGACCTATTATTTGAGCATTTTGGCTATAATATCATATTTAAGTATAATAACATTGTTATAACTAATTTTCAGAAATGGCAAAAGATGTGACCCATTCAACGGGGTCATCAGCGAGTTTTCACTTCACACAGAGAAGCTGATTAAAAAGTATGAAGATCTTAAACTGCAACTGACATTCCTCAAAACAGAGGTAAAAACATGAGGATCATTTTATCCTATCCTTATCCTTTATTTAAAAGGGAAAAGATGGATTAAAATGATGGTTGTGCTACTTGAGCATTGCATTATGCAAGTCTAATACCAAAAGTTGAAATTCAATGTCTGATTTAACACACTGTTTTAATTCTACACAGATAGGTGGTATTTTAATAAAAATGGTGCATTGATGCCATTTTTCCTGCCAACCATTTACCATGTGTAAATAACCAATTACCTATGTCTCAGGGACGGCTGTGGTTCCATAGGTAAAGAGGGTCATCCACCAATCAGGATGTTGATGGTTCGATCCCCAACTCCTCCTGTCCACATGTCGAAGCTTAGTGTGTGCAAGACTATGGAAGATTTCTGAATCAGCATTCTGAATTTTAACCCTCTTCCATACATGAGACAGACAATACATATTTGCATAATTTTTGCCAAATGAGTATTTGAAAAAAGTTGTAACTCCTCACCTAAAAAGTGAAAAGTCGGCCTTCAAAGAAATCTTTAACAGTGTTTTAAATCAGTTATTTTTAAAGGATTTAAAAGAAATAAAGACAGATAGCTCTGCATTTCCTCTGCACCAATTAACTTCTCCCTAATGGTAAAATGGCCAATGGTTGAAGCTAATGGCTTACCCTTGTCCATTATTAAGCCAAGAGTCTAATTTAAGAGGCAATGAAAAGTTGTTCTCCCAATGAAAACAATAACGACAGGTCTCGTCAGCAAATACCCTATAACAACATGATGTTTACTTTCTATATATCCTGTGATGCCCATATACATTTGAACTCTTATCAAGTGTAACAGGTGATATAATGTGACGCTGTTCTATAGCCACAAAGTCTACAAATTGGTGAAATAGGGTTGGTTTGAAGGGTCAGCAAAATCTTATAGTTTGATATAGAGGTAGTTGTTAGTGTAACCATGATGATAGTGGTCCCTTAACCTTAACTAAAAGGAAACCACAATATTTTTCTAAGCTTTCTAACCCTAACCAATTTTTTTTTTACCCAAAACATAATCTTTCCCTGATATGACAATTGGAATAAGACTCAACATTAAAGAATAATTAAACACAGAAACTGTGACACGTTAAATATTCATTGTAGGCCTTTATATGGAAAATGTTATCAATGTTATAAATGCTTACAAAATTGAAAACATTAAAAACTGGAGTTAAATGCTACATTTCTGGCCGCTGCAAACAGCACCTGCTCCATTTGATAACATACCCAAATTTTGGGCCTAAGACCTAAGTGGACAAAGATATTTATACCCCTAATAGGTTCAGGAAAAATTTCTAAAAAGAAAAGAGAAAATCTCATGAATCTCATTTCTATTATTGCTATCTTTATACACATGTTGATTCTCTGTGTTCTCTCTATAAGGAAAACAAAATTAAGACAGAACTCCACAACATTATCCGGGACAAAAAGAAAACCATCTACAGCAGTCTGACGGAGTCAATCAAGAACAGCATGCAACAGTGCTATGATAGTAAGTTAAAAAAAAACATGACATTTCCAGCCTGACACTATACTAATGTTTACATTTATTGTGATTGTGCAGAAAAATGTATTTGGATAACAATTTTCTGTTTTATTGTAGCGGCAGCTCAGTTTAAAGGAGAGGGCTCGCTGAACAAGATGAAGCAGACAATTGAGAATCATGTGCGTGATTCAAAGAACACCATGTTTGAGACAGCTAAAGCTGTTATGTTGACCCAGCTGAATGAGTTGAAGGTTTGTCATACTTTATAATACAAAATAAAGTGATGATATAGTGAAAAAAAAAGTTATTGTTATTAGTCTAAGTCACAAACATATAGATGAACATTTAGGTATTTTATCCAAGATGCCCTCTAAACACATATTTAAACAGTTAATTCTCACATGATTCAATACATTTTACAGAAGAAATATTTGTCTGTCTGATTTTGTTGCTGAATTAGGACACCATCCTCAAGAAACTGGAGGAAACTATGCAGAAATCAATTAAACTGTCCCTCAGTAGCGTTGATGGCACACTGCCAGGTAAAGGGAACATATTAAAATGAAAAGTTATGTAAATGACTAGAAGTTGTCTAAATAATTTATTGAAATTAAGTCAATACATTTCCAATAATGGGATTAATAATGCTTTATATAATGTGTTTTGTTTGATTTGTTTTTTTCGTTTTGTTTTAGATGTTACAGAGGAGCTAAAGATGGTGAATAAATACAACACTTACTTGATGGCCTCAATTGTAGAGACATCGCTGATGAGGTAAAATCTTAGCTAAAATAATGTTCTCAAAGAAAATCTGTAAACAAGCCTGCAGATTGTATTGCAGTCAGTGAGAGCTTAAATGTGATCTCCTTTTCAATTACGGTTTAGATCTCAAAAACTGTAACTTCTGGGGGTTACATGTTTGTGCTTCATGCTTTTACTTTGGAGTTGAAATGCCCAAAAAATTCAAAACGATTCACAATGCATAACATTCACAATTCACAATTTACTTGGGTCTGGTCTAAATCCTGTTTTGTTTTATATTTTATCTCAAACTGTGTGTCCTTTTTTATGTTTTGCATTGATTTGTATTTACTTGAAGTTTTGTGTTTTGTGCTATAATGTTCTGTATGTAATGTCTACAATGTTTTTAATTAATTAGCACTGATCCACCCAGCCCAACAGATGCACTACAACTGCCAGAGTGAAACCACTGAATGTGCTCCTAACTATTAATTTATTTTCTTGATTTATGATTAGTTTGTAACCCAAATGTTTAGTAATGGATGATGTGATAGCCATTGCTGTTTATCTTTTTTCAAGTTTCTGAACCCACTGAAGGTTCCTGTGGACGCGCTGATAAAAGAAATGATGCCGCTGGATTTGCTCTTAAACATTTTTGTTATTACAAATATACAAGTTATTATCCTTCTTTCTTTAAATGTTACTTTGTTAATGTGTACTTTTGATGAGTTTTTTTATTTTTTACTTAATAGTTTGAATAGCAAGCAGGGACTTTTTGTTTTCTTTGAAATGTGAGGAGAGATGACATGTCACAAAGCAGTAAGGTCACTACAAGGCTTCAGAGACTGTGCTCCTCACTTTTCATCTCCTTTCTTGATGTATAAATTGTATGTAAACCTAATATTGACCAATGGATGATGCTACAGCTATGTGGTGCTGTGTATCTTGTTTTAGGTTTCTTTGGTGAAAAAACAGCACAGACCTGATCACACACTGAAGGTTCCTGTGTACACGCTGATGAATGACATGAATTATTATTATTATTATACCTTTTTTCTTGAGTGTTGTTTTGATGTGTACTTTGATGTTTAATGAACAGTTTGAATAGCAAGCAGTGATTTCTTGTTTTTCTTGATGTGGGAAATGTGGGTAGAGAGAGATGACATGTCACAAAGGCCCCTTGGTGGTGAGCAGTAAGGTCACTATGAGGTTCCAGAGACCTTTCATTTTTAAGATTTGCCTTTGTTGAATATATTCATGTTTTTATTAACTGTTTTATTTTTAAAATAATTTCCTTTTTGTCATCATATTTGAGAAATAATAATCCAGTGGCCTCTTACTCATTCAGTTATTTACTATGCTTCCATTGTTTTTCATATTTTATTATAAAGTCTGACTGCACTGATTCTAAATGTATCAAATATTTGACATGGTGTACTGTCCAATAAACTTAATAGTCAACCTCTGAGTGATGCAGTTCGTGATGTAGTTTCCTTACTCATTGTTAATCAGTTGTGATTGTAAGATTGTCTAATTCTTCTGTAAAACCATATAAATATTCTTATCTTGATGACATATGTTTCAGTTGATTTTATTTATATAGCAATTTAAAAAGCAAACAGATTTTGAATATATACACATTCAAGCATATAGACATATATATGTGCATAACACATGTTGGTAAAAGATTAAAAAAAAGAAACATGTTTGAATACAATTAAACGCCAGTGAATAAAAGTGAGTATTAAGGTGCATCTTGAAAGCATTACCAGACCCAGTTGTTTGCCCTTCAAACAGCAGCAGGTCTGCTCGGTACACCTGCAAACAGCTTTTAAAGGTTATTGGCAGGTAGGTTGTTCTTGCATTGTGGGGAAGTCGCCACAGTTCCTCTGTGGATTCAAGCGTCTCAGTTCCTTCTGTGTCTTCATGTAATCCCAGATTGCCTTGATGATGTTGAGATCAGTGCTTTATGATGGCCATACCACCTGTTGAAGGACTCATTGCTCCTCTCAATCAAAATAGTTGTTCATGATTCTGGCTTTATGTTTGGGGTCACTGTCATGCTGCAAAACATATTGAGGACTGATCAGATACCTCTCTGATGGTATTGAGTAATGGATAAGAATCTAAACATCTATAGTGACTAAAACTTTTTCACAGCAGGAGGGTTGTGACTGAAATGTTATGAATTATCAAGACACTACGATGGAGTAAAACCATTGCACAGTGTATGATGAGGGTTGATCGAAATGTTATGTTCCATTTAACCACTGATAAATGTTTGTCAGGGAGATATTCATATGAATATGAAACATGACATCTTCACTCAAAATTACTGCTGGTGCTCCTCAGTGTTTAATGAGCATTCAGTAGGATTGACAACATTAATATCAGTGGTATGAAACCAGAAAAGCACACACAGATTATGTTGCAGTAAAACATGTTCAGCAGGTGCTTTAAGGGCAGTTCACTTCAGGGCAAACTGATTTGCTTTCAGTTTGCATGATTTATTTTCTGTTTTGGATGTGTGCAATGATGACACATCTGCTGTTGACTGCTGACACTGTACACCAGGAAGAAATAAATGATGTTTGCACGCAATAAGAACAAACAACAAGATTTAAGATTAGAACAGAATTCATTTGGGATCTTGTTACTGCAACACTTGATGCAGTATATCTACACCATATTAGTCTTTCTACAAATACTTAAAAATATTTGTAATCAGTGATAATTTCCAAATCAGAATCACACTATGAACAAAGGTAAAAAAAATCATTAACCTGTACAAGCATATTTGCAGATACATAATGATGTGATAGAGTCATTAAGTTTTTTTCTAAGGCAACACTCAAAGTCTAAACATGTTCTAGACCATTTCTAACCTTTTATGAATCATATCTAACCTGGTTATGCCGTGTTATAGTTATTCAATTAACATGACATTAAAAGAATATCAATATTAAGATCCTAAAAAGTTTAAGTTCAGTTTACCCAAATTACGAAAAGACATTAAAAACGAAAACTGCTTCTTCATTACAAATTAGTTCCCATGACAAATGTTGATAGTAAAGTCTATGTATCTATGGAAAGACGTGTTGCTGTTGAGATCATCAATTATCGGCTATGATATTCTAAAGCTTCGAGCAGCAAGTTCAAGCGAAGGTTTTAGGTGCCCATACCTCAAACCTCAGCACAAAAAATTAAACATCTGCACGGCCAGACACCACATTAGAATTCACCATTTATTTTTTTCCTTTAATGATGCCAAGACAGTTCTTAAATATGGAAAATAGTTGCATCTGTGGTGAATTTGATTTCAGACTTAAGTTTAATACTGAGGCAAATGTATGAGTCAGTGCAATGTCTGGATGCCCTCTAAAACGGCAGCTTATTTTTGAAGGGCTCACAAAAGTAGTTTTATCCTGTAGTGTGTAATGGTGTTGGTTTCATGTTGAGACAAGACTGAAGCAATCAGGCCGGTACAACCTGTTTTTTAATCTCACACATCATTATCAAGTAGGGATATGTGGAGCCACACAGTCACAGCTGGCCACTTGCCAGAGTCAACACACAGAGCAAGGACAATCAAATAAAAACACCATCTAACAATCCTGCAGCTTTGGTTGAAAATAGATGTATTAAACACGTAAAATATACGAAATAAATGCCTGTGTGATGCTGGTATGTGGCATTTATAGAAATACCACATACCAGCATCACACAGGCATTTATATATTATATCACACATAATTACAAAATCTAGTGGCATCCTGTTATTGTTATGACTTATTGAACCACGTGATCTCTGTCAGCATAGGTAGGGGAGTGAATGAAGGAGTGAGGCATAAATATTCAGAGCACCAGAGGAGTTGCAAACATCAGAAAAGTGGAAAAGACTAAATGTAAGTACCTCTTAAACAGAAAATACTGTTGTACCATTGATTCAATCAAGTGAAATATTTTACTACATTTAAATGCTTATGCTGTTTTTCCTATTTTTGTTTATAAGGGCAGTGCTAGTTATGATAATGTATACACAAGAATAAAATGACCTGAATTTCCAATTCAATACAATATTTCACATAATCTGACGTGAAGGGTTGAGCAATGCCAGTTTTGTTGCTTGCAAATACAAGGCGACAAGTGCCTCGGAGCTTGGGTGTAGATTTAGATATGTTTCTAGTAGAAACATGTTCAATCAATGAATGAATGTTGAGATGTTGCTTAATTGTCCTACCATTTCTCATAGTCATAACTACTCATAGTGTTGCCTGTAAGATGTATTTATAGTTGCCAGGTTTGTTTGTTTTTTTTTGCAAAAAGTGCGTAATCATGATAAAAGGTGAAAGAGGGGGCACAGAAAACAGGTAAAAAGGTGTTGTTAATTGAAGAACTTTATTAATATGGCCAATTAAAAAAAAATTTAAAAAAATATTTTATTAAAGAAGAATTAGTCAGTGATAGATGAACATATTTTCCTTTCCCTATTCAAAGAGAACATGAAATTGATGGGTCATTATTAGCCTACAATGTGTAAGACCAATTAGCCACACCTTGTCCAACTGATCCAACTGCTGGCAGCATGGCAGACATCTGAGCCACACAGGAGTAAAGGCATTAATGAAACAAGTGCCTATGAATATTGCAACTGAAAGAGATCTACAGATCAAAGGTCTATTTTTGAAACAGTGCACAACTCAACCTGTCAATCAAACTTAACACAAACATTTCTGCACACATAGCTGCTGCATTAAAAAGCCACCAGCTCTACCAGCTAATCAAGCTTACAGAGAAGTAATGAGATATCTTCTGTTCAAAACATTTCTCCTAGTTTTATCATTTCAATAAGTTTTAAATATTATATTACACAGTATCACATTTGTATTATATGTATCAGCTTTTTCCAGTTCTGTATTGAAGCTATATGTTTACACTGCGCAAAGTATCTACTAAGACTCTTTGTTTTTATAGCTGCACCATTCTATCATATGTTATTAGATGTCTTGGACCAGGACCAGGATAGGTTAAGGTAACATTCGAAAGCATTGTTAAAATAGTGTCAGGATAGAGGTATAGTAGTAATTTGATTGTTTTTTGGCCAGTACTGAAAAAGTCTGGCTGATTTAAACAATAATTGCTTCCCATTTTGAGTTTTGACTAGCCCAACTGCAGGTCATCAGGGTTTAAGAGGTTAAAAGCAATTTAAGCAATGTGTCTCTATGTATAAAATGTTGTTTTAAAATGTGCTAACATGCTCTGTCTCCCTGTCACACCTTGACTTGAATTTTAGGATTGTCATTGTTCAATAGCAATTGTACTGTATTGTATTAACCAATCAATAATAATTGTTTAACATTTTACAGCGGGTTTTCATGGAGACACCCAACTTCGTCCGGGACAAATTAACTGAGTGGGGCTTCAGTGAATTCATAGAGAGATTTGAAGGTACTGCATTAATACTCTGCTGTGGTGAGAACAATTGCATCTGTAATCAATGACAAAATTGCAGGGAAAACAACGACATACTGTTGATTTTTGTATGAATATTTGAAAGCCACAAAATCTCTTCTCAAAGACCCAAAGTGGAAAAAATTCAGCTTCAGAAAAAGTGAAAGGTGAAATTTGCATGTACATATTCAGTCAGTCAGGACACCTCACAGTGTACAATAGTAACAATATAAGTATCTCCACATGTAGAAATAAATAAATCCACATCATCAAATAGATTTTTCTTCTTGAAAATAAGAACCAGTGTTATATCATCGAGTTTAATCTGATTGTTTATTTTATTCCAGATGAAGGCATTGACAAGGAGACTTTCCTTTGTCTTGGAGATTCAGACAGCATCAATGTCTTGATTCCTAAAATTGGACCAAGAGTGAAGTTCAGAAAGAGACTCAAAGAATCCTTGCAGGTAATGTGCTCTACTGAGAAGATTCCGTGTACTTATAGGCTATCTAAAGTCATCTGACATAAAAATGTAAAAAGAATGATATCCAACATAGAAATGTCAGAGTTTATGCAGGACTTTAGCCTCTATAGCTTTGGAAAAAAATACATTAAATTATCATACTTTTATACAAAAGTGTCATTTTATCAGCTTTCCAATCGTGTCTTATGTCTGTTAGCAGCTGCTGTAATTAATTTAAGCAATCACAGCAAATTATGTAACTTAATTGCTGGGTATACAGAAACTGCAACTTCAGTTTCTTACATCCATGTTTCAGACAATTTTCCACATTTTAACATATATTCTAATAATGATTTATTGAGTAGAATCATGCATTATAACTGTTTTAAGCAATTCCATTTTCCGCTTCTGCAGAGGATTCCCATGGAGACATCTGAGTTTGTCCAGGATAAATTAACTAAATGGGGTCTCAGTGAGTTAATTCCGAGATTTGAAGGTAAACATACATTGAAGGGCAATAACACTGTATCCCTGATATTTTCTATATGTGAATGTTGATAGGAACCAACCACGTTTCATATAAATATATTTTTAATTTCAGATGAAGGAATTGACAAGGAGTCTTTCCTAAGTCTTGAAGAGTCAGGCAGCCTCAACGTCTTGATTCCTAAAACTGGACCAAGAGTAAAATTCAGAAAAAGACTCAAAGAATACTTGCAGGTAATGTGCTACTGTGTGTCTGAAAGATTAAGAACACTGGTCACTTGTGTTGGCATTAATGTTTCTTTCACAATTTATAGGAGCTGTGTAAGTTTGCACAAAAAGTGATGTATATTAACAAAGGCAGAGGCAAAAATGAACTGCAGCTTAAGCTGAAGCAACAAAAAAAATAAAATCTGCAGCCCCACAGCAAGCTGCCACCTACTCTCCCCCCTACTTAACTCAATAGAACGCTGACTTTTTACCTTCTCAGCCCCACCCACCTGGAACATACATTTCAGGGTACCAAAAGGTGACACCATGCTGTCGAAACATGAACAACAACATTGGTGAAGAATTGTTGTTAATTATTTCTGTTAACAACCACAAATTTCTACCTACTTTGATGTTAAACTTTTCATTTGGGTCATATGTGGAAAAGCTATTGAGGCACCAGTCAACATTTGTGTCAGTATGTGCTCATGAAGCAAGTGCTAAATTTAAGCATGTCTCCCCCCTGCAGGCCCTGAAACAACGACACGATGATACTCCTGAAATGATTGACACTGACACAAATTCGGACCAAGAGGATTGCTTTGAAATGGTTAGTTCTTCTTCAGTAGGTTCAGAAACATTCAGCATGTGCAAAGTCAGTGTGAGGGACTGTCGCTGTCAAAAAATAACTTCTTATCTAATTGGAGGTTATGGCCGTGGCTTTATGTATCAATTAGCACGCTCAATACTTGATATAGGTTCTAATTACCTGTCGTTATATGCAGGACACAACTATTTTTCCATGGAACTTTGAATCTACTTCAGCAACAGATTCTGACACGCACACTGGCAATGAAATGGTAAGATGTTATACCGTCCGTTTCTGTTGACACATATACTTAAAATTAAGCATATGATAATGAAAATATTTGTTGTTATTGTTGTGTTTTTATTGCAGACAGAGGAACCAATTTACCCTGGTGCCACAGTAACTCAAGGACAAGGCCTGCTTGCTGTTATACTCTTCATTCTGCGTCACCATCTAACAGCTGCACAGGATGATTTAATGGCTTTACTAACTCTTCTCATTCCTAACCTGGTTCTCACAGCTAAGTATCTCTCTGATAAGATTCCTGCTGTGTCTACTGTATTTTATTGTGAGAACTGTCAAAACTCCATGGGAAAAGATCCTATTAATGGTTGTTGTTTACACTGTGGCACAACGTTCAACAAAAGTAACAGTACAAAAAGTGGACACTTTTTTTGGTTCACATCGCTGAAAGACCTTCTGAAAAACATCCTTAAAAATCACGGCACTGAGTTGTTACCTAAGATTATCAAACATGGACATGACATTACAGATGTGATGGATGGGAGGATGTACCAGAATCTGCTTAAACGAGGATTACTGGCTGAAGATGACCTTACACTGTCCTGGAATTGTGATGGCGTACCAATTGACTCATACTCAATTTGGCCCCTTCAGTTTACTATTAATGAACTTCCTTACACACAAAGAAAGGAAAACGTGATAGTAGCAGGACTTTGGTTTGGCCGAAAAAACCCTAACATGAACACATTTCTAAAGCCTTTCATAGATGAATGTTGCAGCTTAGCCCGAAATCCATTTCAGTGGATAGACAACAATGGCACTGTTCACTCCTCAAAAGTCTTCACCTTGGTTTGTTCCTCGGACGCTGTAGCGAGACCACTCCTACGGAATTGCAAAAGATTCAATGGTGAATTTGGTTGTGACTGGTGTTTACACCCTGGCACAACAGTCAAAAAAGGCTCGGGATCCATGAGGTCCTACCCATATGATGAAGAGAAACAAGCTGCAAGGTCAGATGGAATCTTTAGGGGTGACGCAATACAGGCTGATAAGACTTGCACCCCAAAAAATGGAGTGAAGGGATTGTCCCTGCTTTCCCTGCTTCCCTTGTTCGACATTGTTTTTGGATTTGTACCAGACTACCTGCACTCAGTTCTACTTGGCGTGTCCAGACAGCTTATGTCACTGTGGTTGAATCAAGATGATAATACGAAACCTTGGTATATAGGTCAACAGATTTCACAACTGGACTCCCGTCTTCTCCGTTTAAAGCCGCCATTAGAAATAACCAGATCCCCACGGTCATTCAAGTATATTGAGTACTGGAAAGCATCGGAGTGGCGAGCATTCCTTTTATTTTATGCTATCGCAGTCCTGCCAGGTGTGCTGCCTCCTATGTATGTGCAACATTTTTTTCTCCTGTCATTTAGTATGCACATTCTGTTACAAACATCCATATCCCAGCATGAACTTCACATGGCCCATGAGTACTTGGTACTCTTTGTAGTGAAAATGAAAGAATTATACGGTGAAGAAAATGTGACTTTCAACTGCCATCAGTTGATCCACTTAACTGAAAGTGTGCAGAACTGGGGGCCTCTCTGGGCAACATCAACATTCAGTTTTGAGAGAAACAATGGAAATTTAAGGGCTCTTCTTAGGAGCATCCCACCCCAAGAAATGTATAAAACCTTTGTCCTTTGGCAGTACATACCCAGACACCTTGGTTATTTAGTTTTTGACCGAAATTCACATTTTGACAAGTTATTAGCCAAGCTTCCACTAATGAATAACAGCAGTGGCTCTTACAAAGCCTTCGGAGAGTCTCGCCATCTGGATCTCATCGGACCTTTAAAACTAACAATAGAAGAACTCTTAAATCGGCAACTTACTATCAGATCAGTAGAAGCTTATGACGGCTTCACTTGTCAAGACACTGCTTATCACTCTAGAAACTGTGAAGAGAAAACAGATTTTGCTATTCAGTTCAAGAATGGGTGCTGCGGGGAATTATCTTCACTTTTACTTTTGAAGGAGAACTGTGTATGCACATCCAACTGTTTGTGCCAGTCTATTCCAGTGATTGAGGTCCACCTGTATGAAATCCAGCCTGATACACTGTTCACCAATGTAAGTCCTTACAACACATCAAAGTCTATCGCAGTAAGAGTTGAAAGGACAGAGCGACCCAGAGCTTTCCACTTAGAGGATATCAGGTGTAAATGTATGTATGTGGATGGCTGGCTTGTTCCTTTACCAAACACATTGGAGAGATATTAAGTTTACAGCAGAGCGAAAGCTCTCCAAACTGCAGGGATTCAAATCTCTACATCATGGCACTGGGATATTTATAGCAAACAGAAACTTACAATTTTTATTTGAATAAAAAACACTTACACATATTTTTATAACTGCATTGCAAGAAGTGAAACTTTCATCGCAATGACACCATGTTGCAATAAAGAGAAGTAAGCACTTTTCAACACAGGATGCGATACTTTTGCGTCATATAGTAAAAATGTGCCTGTTAATAAGTGTCTACTGTAAGAACTGTTCTTGTTATTGCAACATCCTGTTACTGGGTTGAAAGTCTCACTTCTTGAAATGCAGTTGTCAAATTGTGTAACTTGCTTCACATAGGCAGCAGGTGTGGTCCACCACACAGTGGCTTTATGATCTAAATGTTGGTCTACATGAAATTAAAAATAATGTGTATAAATGTTTTTCTTAACAAATCCCTACTTGAAACCATTTACACCCTTGTATAACGTATACAATGGAGTACAACAACGTATAACTTGTTGAGGCAAGCCAGTTTCACCAATATCTTTACATTTAATCATGAAATCAGATTCCAAAAACTTCAAATCATTAAAGAATTTATTCTGTTCATAGAAAACTTAAAAAAAACAACTTTTTTCCAAAGGGAAGGCACAGCAAACAACATCTACACATTGAATACTACTGAAGCACAAGTATAAAGTCAATGTGGCAAATCAGCAGACAGTGTACCAATTAAGTAGTGTGTGCTTAGATAATCTGTCCATGTAAATATTTCCATGTAAATATTCTTATTTTCAGATTTGGACCTATATCGCAGTGGGAAATATGTGTGTGTGTGTGTGTGTGTGTGTGTGTGGCTTTAATAATTTACTTTGCTCAGTGAGTTTCAGGTGGAGGCACCACACTGTATGTCTGCTGTGTATCTCTTGTTATGTGAAGCTACAACAATGTATAACTGTGCCAATATGTAAACAAATACACTTGTTTGTTTTGTTTTTTGCATCAATTTAAGCCAACACACAGAGATGTCTCAGAGCATGAGAGCATAAACTCAGCACCATTAAATAAAGAAAGCATAAGCAGGTACTCCAAGCCCTTGAACATACATTTTTAAGTGACCTAATTACATATACTTAAATAGTTTGCATTTTTTGGCAACTAAATTGTGGACTGCTAAAACGGCACAGGTGTTTGTAAAGTTACTTGCAGATATAAGCACTATATTTTATGACTACAATTATATGCATGCTAAAATATTACAGATAGCAAAGGCATAGTTCTTAGGCACAGTTACTTTTTTCCCTTTAGCTCTAACTGTCTTCTAGCTTGCATGTATGTACAGCTACTTACCAAAAAAAATACCTACCAAGTCATTAAATACAGCAGCTACATGTGAGTTTTCTTGTATAACAATCAGTTAAGGACACTAAAAACTATTTGAGCAAGCTACCACAATAAAAAACAATGGCATTGTGATTGAGTATATTGGTGGCTTAAGTGCGATAGTGAATACAATCATCTGAATATCAGAGGGTAGATTAAACACAATCACCTTGTTAGCAGCGCTGACTGGAATATCAGTGGTCCAAGGTATTAAAAAGATTAAAAATTCAAGTTCACGGGTCAGGGGATGCTGTGTTACCCATCAACCCAGTGAGTGCTGCTTCTTCAGGTTATCTGAGCGCCTCACTCTTTCCTCTGGGGTTTTTCTGTACCAGCTCCTGAGAGAAAACATCCACAGTCATTACTTTAAAAACACAGGTTAAAGCTGAGTTTAAAGTTTCTGCACAATGTTGCCTTTAGTGACATGTTACTGAAATGATACTGGAATCAAAGTTCATTACTTAAAGCAACAAAACTTGACTGATGCAAGTTTGTTGTATGATTGTGCTGAGCTGCAAAATATAAACCAAGGAGCAGTTTTATGCATCGCCTTTGTTATGAGCATTGGCGTTGTTAAGCAGTGTAAATCAGGACAGCAGCAACAACAATCAACAACATTTTTGCAGATGAGTAGCAACCAAATAACATGAATAATAACATGGTTGTGTATGTGTTTAATGATAATTGCTCTCTGGCAGTAAGTTAAGCAAGGAAGAACAAGTCAAATTTCAAATTCACCCCTGACGGTTCAGCTGGTTTGAGACAGGAGAATTTTGCCCTTGGCTTGGCTTCAGAACTCTGTGAGGGGAAAAAAGAAGGCGTGTAGAGAACAGAAATAGACAGAAACTCAGGAAAATATTAAGCAATTTTTGTCTCTGCAAGGTGATAACAAAATGTTCAGTTACTTTCAGCACCTGTTGGTTGTGGGGCTCTTTGGCTTCTGCTGCATCTTCCTAGCCTGGGCTGGGGATTCACCAACCCTGATGGGTTACAAAATCCATACAATAAAAAGACTGCTGATCACTGGATCCAATCATTGAAAATATCAGCATCTAAAAGCAGATCCTATACAGCACCATTTTGTTCTTCTATCTCATATTACCTCTTTTTACGGTCCAGAGACCTCTGTGTGGCAGCAGACAGAACCCCTTTCTCCTTGGGGCACTTGGATTTCTCCTTTGGGTTCTACACAGTCAATGATTAGTTTAGATTTATAAAAGAGGTACGAAACAAAATATGTACAGTATAAAAAACATATTTGAAAGCCCTAAATGTCTGGATTTATACCTAGATGGACTTTACACTAACTGTCCAGAGACATGGATGACTGGCAAACTACAATATAAGCCCCCAACAAAAACATGAGCCTGCTTCATCATTCACCACATGTATTACAAACTCAAGTTGGTTTTTAAGTTTATACTCAAGGGTAAAAGAGTGAAAAGATATCTTTCAGGTCTTCCTGATTAAATATGTCTATGATTTATTATTGGCCTGTATTTTCAAGTTACCATGTCGCGTAACTTCCTCTCTGCACGGAGCTCTCTGTCCTGCTGCAGCAATGCTAATCGTTCCTCCAGAGGCATTTCAAAGAAGATTTCATGAATGTCATAAAGGGCTGCACGTAACTGAAGGATAAAAGACATACACACATAAATACAATGAAAGATGGACCTCTGCTGTCTATAGATAGCAACTGCACATTCATACCTGGGCTCTAACTCTCTCCTGCAGAGAGATATCTTGTGCTGAAAAGCTGCCCTTCTTCTGTGGAGCTTCAGTCTTGAATGAACGGATGAACTCTTGTGTATCCTGAGGAAACATATAGTACAGATTTATAAACTTTTTTTTTCTCAGTCAGCCACATGACAAATAATTCATTAATTGATTATTATACTTATTATAACTTAGTGTTTGTGTATATGTGAGTGTAATCTCACCACGATGGTCTGACGCAGGTGTTTGACCTTGTCTATTTTGAGCAGTCTGCGTGTGAGGAAGCCGCGAGTGATGGCACCAATTTGACACAATGCTCTCTGCTGTTCTGCTGTCAGAACCTGGGAACAAAACAAAAGGTGGAAATGTGACAACAGGAACACAGAGAGGGTTTGAGAAATAAATGTCTGAAAAAAAAGAACTGACACATAGAATCACCCTCTCACTATTACTTGTACACTAAGGTATACCCACCAGACTTAGCCTTGACCGAGGTTTGTTAGCTACCCAATTGGGTCCCCACACATAGACAGGAGGCTGGACAGAGGGAGAGGACACACTGGAACTGACAGGATTGGGAAAACCTGGAGAGAGACACAAAGAGATATTTTTAATTACATGCAGTAATACTGCTGTTTCTCTTGATATCAGAGACAGTGCACTGAAAAAAGCAAACCTTTACTGCAGTTATGGAAGTGACAGTATGCAAAAAAGTATAGTTATCTTAATCTCATCATTATTTCTATACCATACCATCTCCATAATTCTAAAACCTCCACCTTCCCTGGAAAAAAGTTGAAGATGTTAAAGTTCTTCAGAACAATATATGTGAAAGGTATAAATGTTACATTGTTTCTGAAAATCTGATTTACATACTACTTGCATGCCTATTACTAAGACCCATTGGAGATATAACTGTAGAATCCTTACAATAAATATTTTTTTATTTATTGTAAGTTAAAAGAGAAATGTTCTGTTGTTAATCATTCCAGAGTTGAAATACTAAGTTATTCATTCATCTCTGAGCATGCAGTCTTTTGTGACCAATAGTGTTTTTATTAAATTACAACACAATAGTAAGTGAGCATGGTGAAGTGGTACCTATACTGTGTCCAGGTGATCTTTCTGCTGGTGTGTGGGCAGGGCTTAGTCCAGGGCAAGAGGGGCTAACAGCAGGACAGCTGTCACTCACAGACCTGCGGTTCCACCGACAAGCATCCCCACTCAGAGGCCGCACACACTCCTGCTCCTTCAGCTTTCTCTCTGTCTCCTCCAACTCCTAACCACACACATACATGTACAAAATGACTAAAGTAAAGACAGATAACAGATAAAATCCAACACAAAAAATACATTTTTGGTACTATTTATAGTAGATTTTGTGTGATTCTATGCGCTGACCAGACGGAGGCGCTGTTGCTCTTTCTCCTGCTCAGCCAGGAGCAGAGACATCTGCAAGGCATGCTCCTCCTCCAGACGCCATTGCATGTCCTCAAGAGCGTGTGCTCGCCTCTGGGTCTCCTCTGTTGATGTGCACAAATGTACAAAATGATTTATCTTATAATTTTTAAAGATTTGTTTTATTGTTTTCCTTCCACTTTCTCTTATTCTTCGTCACTCTGGGACAAACATTGAGTGTAACAATTTAGTGTAAATTACTCAATACATTTAAATAAGTAAGTAAATACTGTATGTATTAAAGAAACTGTTCTATAAGTAAACATATATAGGGCTTCACCTGTCTCTCTGGCCTGTGCCTCGGCTGCATTTCTGAGCAGAGTTGGTGTGATCCTGCCATTGTGTGACACTCGAGGTTCGTCAGGCTCCATCTTGAGTTTGACCTGAGTCAAGTCAGGATTCACGCGGGGCCTCAGCAGGGATGGTGAGGGATTCTCTATCTCATATGACTGGTTCAAGGGGGCTACAGGGTTCCGCCAACTTGGGGCCAACCGTGTAATTCCTGCCATGAAACGAGGGACCCTCTCCTGGCTGCGGTCTATATGCTCAAGTCCAGAGTGGTATGTATGCAGCTGACTGTCCAAGGTGTGACAGCGCCTCCGAAATCCTGAAGCCAAAATATCATGGTGACCCATCGGGCTGGGCCCTGAGGTGTTGACAGGGCTACAGACCTCCTGCACTGGACTGGTACCACAATGGCTGGATCGACGATTGCCACTACTGCTAACACCTACCCCACTTTCAATCCCCATTGGGCCCCAGTGATCAGGGGACCTTGTGGCCCCTGAGAATACTTCTCCCCAGTCCACCATGCCAGCACCTTCCCCTGACCTTACTGGGCTTCGGGGAATAAGATCTGCTGGGCCGATGGGGAATGAGATATGGATGTTTCCTGTAGACACTGGGCGTGGTCTGCGTTTATGTGGTCGGGGACTAATGCTGGACTCTGGACTCGGGAGACGGACATACCGATCAGGTAGACTAGGGGAGAGGCTGGCAGATTGTTGGGGATTGGGATCGTACAGAGTTTGATGCTGGATCTGGACCTGAGGTGGGCCATTAGGGCTATGGTGCAGACTGAATCCAAACTCAACGCCTGTATTCCTTATGGAACTACAGGTCTTATTCTCCTGCTCAGAGACAGTCTCAGGCGGGGGCGTCCGAGTGACTGTGTGGACAGCTTTTGACCCCTGACTCTGCTCTCTCTTCACATACTCCCTTGATCGCTTGAGAAGGCTGTCCAAACTAATATCCTCCTCCTCCTCCTCTTCCTCCTCACTCTTCTCTTCTGTCTCCACCTTTACTTCCTCCACTGCCTTGTAGCCATTGAGAATGGCAGTATCAGAGCATGTAGAGGCAGTCTGATTGTTTGTTTGAAGCCCAAGTCCGGAGTCTCTAGTAAGTCCAGGTGAGTCAGTGACCAAAGTGTAGCCACTGACTGTCGCAGATTTAGAAACTGGCAATTTGTCAGCCTCTTCACTCGGAACTTTGTGTGCCTGTTTAAAGATTTTTTAAAAAAGTGATAACAACCAATCTTCAAATGATAAAACATCTAAAATGACAATAAAGAATGACTAGTTGATGGATTCCACTTCATCAAAACTGTATTGGTTTAAAGTAGTGTAGTTCATTCATCACTTACAAAAAATTGAAAGAAAAAATAAATCAGATAGTTCAGTGTTTAATATCTACCAAATGAAGTGTTTAAACTGGCATAATTCTATTTAGAATAACCCTGACCTAACTTTGCCCAAATCTTAACACTCCAACTTAAAAATGACTATGCAACCATACATTTAATCTTAACCTTGCTATTTCCATACCTATAACATCACCTGAAACATACTTCTGTCATCCTCTTAAAAAAACAGTCACATAATCACATTGGAGGTGGTAGTAAGTACAGACAATCAGACCAGACATTTCTCAAATACAGCAGATTTGCAAGTGGACAATATTGCTTTAGATGTTGAGGTGATAAAACAGGGACATTATCAGGTATAAATAGCAAAGTCTACTAGGTAAAGTGTTGGGTCAGATAACTTGTTTTCAAATCTGCAAATGTCTCAAGAGATTATGGGACAGATTAGTTATTGTGCTGTATTCTGTGACTGACACACAGACCTACATCACAGACGGGCCTATTTGAACATTTTAGATGAAGCTTGTTTATGAAAAGATTTTAAAAAATGACATATTTCTTCTTTTGTGAACAGAGAATAGTTGAATTGATATTGTATGTGTTCCATAAGTATCTGCTGTGTATGTAGCATTTACTGTACCTGCTCTTTCTTGGTTGTTTGATTTCACCTATTCATTATACTGTAAGCCATACTTGTATTGATTTCGCAAAATATGTTGTACTCAATTGTCCACTGGATCCTCTACCAGACCACACCTGGGCTTGTGACCAAGACCACACTGTTATACTGACCTGAGCTTGGTCCAGTATGTCTTGAACCCGGGCCAAAAGCTTGTCTCTCTGCTTGCTCTGCATGTCCAACTCCAGCTGGACTGCCCTCTGTCTGTAGTCACACATCTCATTGCGTTGCTCTACACTCAACTGGAAAAAGGAAATGCACATTGATTTTCAAAACTGATTCAAATCTCACTTGAGCTTTTTCATTTGAACAGATTCTGGCAATATTACATCTCACATGAGCAGAGATTTGTCGAAAAGTATTTATGATGAGGTTTTAAATGAGCAAAATGTATTTTTTGAAGTTTGTTTGTGCTTTATTTTTAGTTACTGCTGATAACAATCATCCTACTTCCAGTATATTTTTGTGTCTCCTTTATTTGAGTGGATGAGAAATCTTCAAAAGCCCTGAGCCTCACACTGGCCCTGAAAACTAATTTTATCAGCAGTCGACAGCAGATGAATTCTCCTGACTAACATCAAACTGACTTAATGATCTCCTCTCTCTTTCCCCTGCCAACTGCTGATCTAATTGAGGCTAGGCAGCCCACGTGCTTCAGACATATGACATAGGTCTCACAAATAAATAGGCGTGTTATCCTAAATGTTACCTTTATCATTTTAACCTTTTGTAGGTCTGCTCAACCGTTTGGTAGAGGTCACTTTGTGTCATGATATCTGGTCAAAAACAAAATCTATTTAAATTTTTGTGCAATCTTTACCACTTGTATGAGTATGTATGTAATGCACAAAAGACCATCAGATTGCATTATGGTTGCTAGATATAGGTTGTGCTAGTGTATAAATGAAGAACAACACAAATCACTGCTGACATAAGATCCTGCTGGAGACAGTTTTGAAGTTGAGTTTCATTTTTTCATCTTGTACATGAACAGAATGAGTCTCTAACATGTTTTTAAAACGTTTTGAACAAATTAGGTCTAAATGAGGTCTGTAGAAGACTGTAAAACATCAAATTTAGGGTCCACAAATCCATGTGTTATGTTGTCATGTCTTCAAAGAGGTAGGAAAGACAAAGAAATTATTTTTTTAATAGCACTTTCTTGATGTTACCTACAAAGGGTTAAATTGATGTTGTTTGATTGAAATGTGTATCATTACATTCTTACACTATGATTGAAAAGTGTGGGAAATACTTTCTGTTGCTAGATGCAAAATGGCGATACCAAAACAGAGCCACAGGAGGGCAGTCACAGATATAAAACCTACCTATGGAAACCAAACCTTTTGTCAAGTATAGCCACATTAAATGCACTGTACATCAAACCATCGGCAAACCTCCCAAAAACATCCATTAGATATGACTTCTGTCTACTTTTGATGTGGTAAGCTGTGTGATGTAGAAACTTGAATAGGCTAAGATAAATCTCTAACCCTTTAGCACATGCTGTAGCCTCCTTACCAGAGGTGAAAGCACTGCTTGTCCATGAAAGCGGATGACAGAGCAAGCCTTCAGGGAACACAGTGGCTCACATGTCCTCTTCTTGAATGTACCCTCCTCTTGCAGTATGGCCAGACTCCGCAGACAGAAGTCCTCATAGCTTTCCATCTCTCGACACCCACACATAGACTCTGAGTAGAAATCACACACCATGTAGCTTCATCACCCAGCTGTGAAATTAAATGGAGAGTGTGGAATTAGATGGATTGGACATGTGAGTTTAGACTGCACTGGGTGTGGATCGCTACAGGAAACAGTCTAGGCATCATAAGTGGACGAGCAGGACAACATAGCCTGCAACAAAAGAGGGTCTGTCTGCTCTTAGTGGTTTTATCACACTCATCACATTCCTGCCATTCCTGTCTATCAGACCTTGCTGGTAACTGACTTCCATATCTCATGGGAGAGGGGGGAATCGTGTGATCAATACAACCTCTTTCTCTGAAATGTATGTCAGCAAATAAACAGTACAGACCATTTAAAGACAGGCAGGGCGTCGAATAAAACATTGTTTCAATAACAAATGTATTGTGATCATCCCTCGCATGGATTTGAAAGCAAGGTGGTGAGCTCACGATGCTGCCTAGTGGTCTATAGTAGTTTAATTAACGTTACAGCAGCCAGCTACCCTCATTGATTGTTCCGTTTAGTGACAGCACAGCAGAGGTGGGAATGGTTTCTTTTTATATCCAGATATTACAGAGCAAGCTTGATACCAACAGTTTTAAATGTATAATCTGCCAGATAAGCGTTTGTTACCCAATCTATTGAGGGCAGAAAGACGTTTGAGTACAGATGTGCCCGGCTAAATGACAGATACGTCGTGCCATTTTCTTACCTTCACAGTGGATACAAAGTAACGTGTCCTCTCCTTCTCTCGCTTTTCTTCGGGTGAGTGTTACGAGACGCAAACATTTTTCAAGCAGGGAAACAGCATTGTGGTGGCTACAACACCTTTTTTTACGTTTCTCCCCTTCACCTCAGGCTGCCCATCATCATCTTCATCATCATTATTTTCGACTCTTCCGGGCTCCAACAGCGCCTCCTAGCAACAGCATGGAGAGGTTGCCAAATAAGGGAAGTAAAAGATGGACAGTGAGAAAAAGGGAGAGGAGTTTTTAGAAATAATTACCCACTATTAACATCTAGAATCCCCTAATTTGTGACAGATTAACTGGATAAGTGATTATCATGAAGATTAGTATTATTCTTATTCTTTATAAAACAAGGACCATGCACAAAAACAGTAATCTCACCATGAGAAGAGGTGGTTTATGCCAGATTTAGTTAATAGCCTATGTAATTTCCATCTGCCTTTATTTGAGTAAAAGTTTAGCACAGCCTTTTATATGTGGTAATGTGATTAAACACAAGTGAGTTTAGGAAGCACAAGCAGCAATAATTGTCTCAATTTTAGATTTTGACTCTTCAAGACGGGCCCTCAAGAATAGACCAATGGTCCACCTAAAGGTCTTTATGTCAGCTGATATTGTGCATTAGTAATACATAATCCAAAATTCACAAACAAATGTATAGCTAATTATACTGCCACAATAATTGCCAGTTTAAACCCAAGCGCCTACCTGTAGCTCCTTGGGGACACTGCAGGGACCATTTTGGTATTCCAGATTTGGGATTATCATTATCTAAGCACTTTCGCACAACCTAGGTAAGAATGCAATTTGTCTCTTGTTCAGATAATTAAAGTTTATAATGCACACATATATAGGGATTTCAAAGGAATGATCTGGATTGGCTGTGGTGAGGTTGGAACGATCATGCACACGTTATGGATTTACCTTGATGTAAAGAAGTTCTGGATGAATGTAATTGTAATCATCTGTTATGTCAAATGTGCCAGCTATATGTTTACTTAAGAAACAACTTGAGAATGAAGCAAAAGAAAACACAGTACCTAATAACAACTGAATTAAGGCAGTAAAACAGTCAGTCATAATGAAATGGAAACCACAGATAAAGGTCAGCTCAGGGCGACACGTGTTTCCATCTTTCAATGATGTCTTTATTTATACTGACAATTAAAACCGACCATCATGACAACAAGTCTCACACATTCAGTTGCAAGCAATACGACATTTCTCTTTTCACAGCTCATCTTTTGAGTGCACAGGTGAACCTGAATGTATAGGTTTAGCAATGCGCACATTTTCCTTGTTTTTCCAAAGCAGAGCATCAATGTCACTTTCTGTGAAGGTGGTTTTGGATCCCTGCCACAAAAGTGAAATACAGTTTATTAAAACACTGAAATAATCAGGTGAATTACTGGTGCATATTTATTTTTATTTTTTTCTCCAATAAAGCCACAGCTTACCTCAAAAGACTGGCGTTTCACCCCGACACATGCTGTGGACTGCTCATAGCACAAGACTACACCAAAATGCTTTGGTTCCTTATTCACCAAAGCTGCATGGAAATTGTCGTAGTGAGAATCTGAAGGAGGATTCAAGAAAAAAATGATTAATTAGGCTGAAAGAATATGTGCAAAACAACTGTGACTGTCACAAACTGATCTTACCCAGCAAGTGTATGCAGTAGGATGTCATTTTGTCTTTGGAGGATTGGCCATGTTTATAGGACAGCAGTTTGTCACACACACCCCCACTGATGAGGTGCTCAATGACTGCCTGTCTGCTCTCAGCTGGGGTTTCCTTCAGGGCTTCCTCAATCTCTGGAGGCAGTAAACAAAGTCACATGATGAACAAATTGCACTTGGTTATAAGAAACCCATTTGGTGATTATTCAGTGTGTATCATTTTTATTTTTTATTATTATTATTTTATTTTTTCTATTGCTTCTACTGTAGCTCTGAGGCAGGTTGATCAGTTGTGCACCATACCTTGTGCTACTGTTAGACAACTCTCACAGTAGGCATCTGTTAAAAAGAGTCAACAGTCAACAGAATTAGAAGGACACATCAACAGAAACCACGACAAGCAAAATTACAAAAACTATCACAACTGAGGACACCTAAGCTAGCAGTAGCATTTCATTTACTTACAGCGGTCTATGTCTTCAGGCTGTACAGGAAGAAGGTAGAACATACACATTACAAAAATTGAGATTTTCATAGTAAGTGACTGGAGATCCACCGTCTACACGATCAAAAGCACTCTAAACACTAGGAAAGACACGAGTCACAGAGTCAGGCTAAATCATCTTCCTTTTCACATAATGTGGTCACGTGATTTCAGGGACAATGGGATCACATCACCATCATTCCACGGGTGACAACTGTCCAGTTTTTCAGGTTTTCTCTTGCTCAAGACTTGTTGGCCTTTGAACATGGGTCTTCAAAGTACAAATGCTGTATGTATTTTCTTTGTGATTCAGCAAGGCCCTCATATAAAAGTCACCTACACAGGGACGCACAAGAGGATATAAGAAGTAGTTTAAACAGTGGGAGGAAAAAGAAGAAATCTCATCAAAACATTTTTTTTTAGAACAATAGCTTAGTGGTGCTACTCCTACGTTTGCTAAATGAAGAATCAATGAAATAGCTGAACAAAGCTGAACATTTACATTACATTTTTTATGCAAAAAAGGGGTACTGTAGTAAGTAAATATCTGCTGTAGTCGTAATTGATCAATCTGTCATAATTTTAAACAATACTTAATTTGTGAAGGTCTTTTAAAAACAACAAGGCAGATAAAACTGATTGTATACAATATGTATGTGTATGTATAACTGTTTTAACATATAGATGGAATGGTCTATGAGTGTGTGTGTGTACAGAATGTACCCACATAGATACTTAGGGTATCAGTTTTCTTCAGTGTTCTTTTGTAGTGTTTTGTAACTTACTAGTTTGAAACTGTTTAATCAAAGATTCTTTGATAGTTGCCAATTATCAGATTGTGTTTATGATATATTCATGCTTCAAAATATGCTATGACTTGGGTTTTAAAAGTCTGAGACTGTAGGCCTACCCTTTAACAAAGCTTATACCACCCCTCCCCTCTTAGTTTACTAGCTTAGTTTCACTCAATTCCTGGATGCTTATGGGATAATTATTTCAACCCATAAATACTCAACATTTAGCCAGGATAGCTTGATATTTCTGTTTACTTCAGACTACACCAAATACATAAAAAAGGTCTGTCTGAAGGCATTTATTGGTTTCTGACTTTGGTAACAAAGAGCAAAATTACCCAAAATTACTGTATCTCTGAATTATCTCTTTATTAAATTACACACATTTTGGCTATATGTGATCTCCTTTTGATAACTAATAAAATAATAACTCTTAATGTGTTTTCACTTCCATTCACTGAGCCTCCCCTGAAACTGTTTGGAAAGCCAATGGAGAAGCCTGTCTCCCACTTAGAAAACATCTGTGCCAGTTTGTGTGGTGAAAAAATATTAAATTCTTTAAATTTCAGTCCAATTTTCATTCTTCCAATTTAGAAAATGTGGTTTGAAATGTGGGCCTTTATTTATGTGCGACAGTTTTATATATTGTTGAATTGGTGAAATATGCATTTAAGTACATTACATGTGCAATACCAGTAGTTAGTCAGTGGTCTTATAATGCTTGATTTTAACTTAACTTTTAGGCAGGTTGCAAATTATATTATTACTAATATTACATTCATTACTATAGGCTACTATTTGTACCAGCAAAAACATTGTAATTTCTGAAATGACCAAATGTATGCAGTTTTTATTACATTAATTAAGGTGATTTAGACATTTCAGCCTCCCAGTGAGTGTCACAGACTTCATCTCGAACCTTCCCACATCAGGAAAGGCACATAAACTGAGGCAATTTGACACAAGTAACACTTTTGTATTTGCCATTCTGCATTGTGGTTTTTGATATGATTAGAATCATTTCAGAATAGTAGTCACTGTGGATATAATGTATGTTGCCTTCCTATTGAAATCTGTTGCTCTAGTGGCAAGTGCAAAAAATGTCCCATATTACTCTAATACAGTGGTCTCCAACCCTGCTCCTGGAGAGCTACTGCCCTGCATGTTTTAGGTATCTCCTCACTCTAACACACCTGATTCTAATAATCAACTCGTTATCAAGCCCTTTGACGAGCCTCAGCTGCTTGATAACGAGTTAGAGTGAGGAGATACCTAAAACATGCAGGGCAGTAGCTCTCCAGGAGCAGGGTTGGAGACCACTGCTCTAATACATCCTATAATTACAAATGTCTTTTTCGTTGTGTTTTTCATGAGCAGCCACTAAGTGGGGCTGTCCTACATTGAAAGCCGGGTGCATGACGTGTTTAGTTTTTTTGACAGATCCCAAATTTGGTCATTTATACCATATATAGTAGTGACGCACGTGACGTTGATATCGCAACGGAAAGTATGACAGTGTGCGGGAAAGGCGAACGTTAGAGGAAGGTCCTCTTTTCATGGAGTACATGTGCAACTGCGAGTGGATATAAACTACAAGACAAAGCCAAACTGACTAACAAGCGTTCACCTAACATCCGCTGTCACAGTCACAGTCACTTGGTGAGTCGTCAAATGTTCGTATCGATAATTTTCTAAATGAATGTTGCGTGAGCTATCCTGAACTGCTATGTCTGGGATTGAGAGGCTACAATGTATTTCCAGTCTTAAATGAGCTAAAAGTAGCCTGTCCTAAACGTGTTGTGCTGTGGTGGAGTATTTATGTGGAACAATGTATTTCTAGACTTTGTGTGCAACGTGGTCAGTCTTATCTGCAGAAGTTACACTGGTAAGAAGACACAAAGGAGCCTTGAAAGGTGATTAGCGTTTGTTTTTCCAGACCAGTGCAGATGGTGTGACATATTTCTTTTGGGTCAGTGGACAGTTTATGGATAAGCTGAACGTACTATTGGTTACTTTCTACAAGTGCACTAAAATCCCCCCCACAAGAAATCAACTTAACTAAGATATCCTGCTTGTCATTGCTGTGATTTTTTGAACTTCACATCAGAAAGGTAGGGCTTCCATGAGGAGCGATTGGCATCCCTCAGTCTTCGTTTAAATTTGTGAGACCTTAACATTTTGTGCACAATTTGTTTACTTTACAATCTTAATTTGGTCATAGGAAGTGTAACTAGGGCTGGGCAATATGTCAATATTATATTGATATGTTGATATGAGACTAGTTATAGTCTTAGATAAGTGTTATCTTTTTCTGATTTTAAGGCTGCATTACAGTAAAAGGATATAATATTCTATTATTTAACCCATTTAGTTATTTTCCTTTTTACTGATGATTATTTATCAAAAGTCTCATTGTGTAATTATTTTGTGAAAGCACCAAAAGTCACCCATACAATACAATGTAGATATCACTATCAAGGTATTTGGTCAAACAATATTGTGATAAGCGTAACTGCATGTGCACACTGTGATTAGTCATGGCTACATTTGTAGCAGGAACTACTGGACTGTCCTCTTAATGTGCAATAGTTTTCCCCGATCCAGACTCATGAGGGCAGGAGTCATGGTAATATTGTCTAGGTTTGAAGAACAGATGATTAGCACCTCTGTAACACATCTGCATGAATGGTACTAACTGTGAGAGTTGAATGGTACTAACTGTGAGAGTCTGTTTCAAAACCTAGTCTGTAATAGGGTGTGGATCCTGTTTTGTCATTGGCATAGGCTACTGGCATTGGTGTCCAAAGGTCGCAGAACAGATTGGTCACTTGAGTCTGTGAAGTGTGCACAGTGCTGCCCAGCAGATGGCGCCTCACTCAAGACCTCATATGCTCTCATAAATACCATTCAGATATTGTCCATGAGTAGTAATGATATATTTTAAGTGTCTCTGTGGAAAAAAAATAATTCAACACAGCTGCAAAGCAACATCCTTGCTTCTGATTCAATGACCTGCTTGATGTTGGACCTTTTTAAACTGGCATTGAGGAATATGTTATTGATGATGATGATGATGATGATGATGGTAATAAAAAAAAAAATAATGCATTTAATTTACACTGCACTTTTCATTCACTTTGAATCTCAAAGTGCTACAGCGTTAAAAAACATTTAATATATCACATAAAGATAATAACAAGATTTAAGGTGAAACAGCCTTCCTAATAAAGGCTGGTTTTTAAGCCTGTTTTAATATTACAAATTATAATATTGCACCCTGCTACCAACACACAGTGGAATATGTTTCTGTTTCTTTCCCTCTTTCAGTGTATCTTCTTAATCTGTCTTCATATTTGCATTTACTCTAGTTACCCATTATTGTCATTTGGTCTCCATAATTTTATTGAACCCTTTTGTTTACTCTTTTAATGTAATTATGCATGTCTTTACATCCTGGAGGAGGGATGCCTCCTCAGACAGGTTTTGTTTTTAAAGCCTCTAAGGATAGTGTGTCAGTTGTACAGACTGTCGAGCTCCCTGAGACAAATGTGTGATGTTAGGCTATATACAGTAAATTCAATTGATTCAACGTGACTGGAATTAGAGTGTCCTCATCTTAGCCTGCATGCTTTACCTTTTTTGGATTTGCTTTGGTGGTTTTTCTGGTATTTGTTTGTTTCAGGCCAAATGAAGAAGTGTTTTAGCAGTGTGATCATTCTCGATTTTTGATTGTAAAGTAGATGGTTGGTTGATTGGCCTGTTGGTAGCAATACAGATTGAATCTGTCTGCAGTGTTCAAGTAATATTTATTTATGTTCTTGTTTTATGCAGCAGCTGTCTGGTAATATTTCCAGCCCCTTTTATCTTTTGTATAAATTTGATGGACTGTGTCACAATACATAGATTGTATCTTTCTTGTAAACTCTTTATCTTCTCCAGCAGCAGACTGCAGGGCTGAGTTTTCACTAATATTAATGTGATTTTTGTCCAAATCATTTGTTTTCCTAAGAAAATAATGGTTAAACAATTCCTCTGTTCTTTTTATGAACAGTATCTCATATTTCTTGACTGTTACTGAAAAAATGGAATATAAGAGTAAAACATGCAGTGGTCCTGTAATCTCCTGTCTCAATCTACCAATATTAATTCAGTTTGTCTCTTCATTTGAAGACAGTGAGTCAAGGTGGCCCTCTCGTAAAGAACTTTAGGAAACCAAGAGATTATCGGTCTACATTTGCAGTCTTGAATGATTTGGCAGTATATTACTCACTGTTTTGTTTCCTAGTTAACATTTTGCTTGTTTCACCATGACTGAATGAAAGGATAAAACGCTTTAATAATTTTTCAGTGGCCAAATCCCACTTTGAAATGTTTTTATGGTAACAGACCTAAAACAATGTTGCAACAATTCCGATTTGATTTCCTTTGACTGGGAGTTTTGGGGACATGGAGGTAGTTCCTTTTCTCCAATTGAAATAGACAATTTCAAGGTTTTATCTAGTATTTTTAGACGTAATATATTTACTTACTACTTAAGGCCATAAATAATCATGAAGGATACAGCATTGCAGCACAATTTTATTCCTGGCATTGTGGAGATGGTTTTGAAAAAGCAAGACACTCATAGCTCTTTTTAAAAGGAACATATAACTTAACAGTGACTGAACAAATACAACAAATTTGAAATTGAAAAATGTAATGTGTGATTGTTGGTGTGTGTGATCAAACATTGTTTAATATGAGGATGTATACTGGCTATGTCCCTGCTACTCAGTTTGAGAGAATGTCACACCTACATGTTAAACTCATTGATATTGTGTAAGATAATGATAATTAGGAACAAAAATATTGAATTGCCAGACATGTGTTTATTATTAAATATGATATAGAGGCATTCAAAACAAATGTATCATTATAGGCCTATTTATACTGTAAAATAATACTCTATAACACACACCCACCATATCATTTATAACAAGAGTTATTTAGAGGTTTTGGTGACAGATGTCTTGCAGGGACCTTCAGTATCACTTTAGACTCCTCCAGGGTTCAATGTCAACTTAACAATAGTGTGATTCCTCTGAATAAGGAGCTCCAGGCAGCAGCTGTCCTGTGCATCCCGTTGTAGCAGTGCTGCTTTCCTCCAATAGATTTAAAGTGTGCGCCCTGGCCGACAATGGAGGGCCTGGGAGTGGGAGGATCAGCTCAGCAGCGATCCTTCTGGCTTTGTTACGCCCGGGAAGCCATTTTGGAAATCTGCTTGTTGTGCACTAGCATAACACACACTCACTAGCTACTTGGAAACTTTTGTGTCTTTCTACGGGGAAAATAACGTTGACGACCAGAGGGTCCACAGTAATAAGTAACCATTAGGTTTCCGCGCGTCGGGATGCTGGCAGTAGTTTGCGCAGCTTCGTGGATAGTAATGTGTGGATCCTGCTCGTTTGGAATACGCTCCTAAATAATAACAACATACATGGACTCTATACACGCGGGCAAGTTGACATGCTACCATAAATAACATTTCACACGTTTCTAAGTTACAATTTTCTGTTGTGAATGTGCCGTTTCGTTTTATCTGGATTTATTTTTGTCCTTGCTGAGCTCCTTTACCCACAACTGTTTTGACAGCGAACGCAATCTCAGGCCTTATTTACAATACATTTAACATGATCAGACATTGAATGCGTTATCCATCAGTAGCGGATAACGCATCAGTGGCCAGCTAATGCATTTATTGACTCAACAATGTTAAATGCGCCTGTCTGATAAGAAACAGGGATTGTGCGTCGTTGCGCAGCCTGTAAGTCGCTGCCTTCGTGAGTGACGGCGTTGTCTAAATACATGGCGTCTAAATTTAGCACTGGGCAATGTGAGAATATAACGAGGCTTATATGTTACTTGGACGGACACTATCTGCAGTTATTATTAAACTAAACGTGTGTTGTAAACGGCGCATGTCTGAAACACTGTTTTTATAGTATAGTCACTGTAAGCTCAGTTCGTCGCAGGTGGTTTGCGTGAAGGAGCAAGCAAAACAGACGTGTGAGGATAAATAAGAGTACTGTAGGCAATGTGTCACTGTGTAGCATGTTCATACTGTAGGTGTGTGTTTGTTGGATGCCAGCATGGTCTGTTATTGTTCAGCCTTTCTCCTAAATTATGAGCTCAAGTGTTAAATGCCTCAATATTACTGCAGAATCCAGCCTTTTGCTGAAAAAAACAACAACATACATGTATCGTTATTAAAGAGGACATGTGGTCAGACTACAATTATTATACCAGGCTTATTTGTTATACTTTTGCTGTTGCAAAGTAGTATAGCGATGCACTCCCTTATTCTGAGTTAATCTGGCAGTGGTTTTGGCCCACATCACAGCTGATACACTGTAGAAGGGTGAGATTTAATTTTGTACTGCAGTTGCATCACATTTCATTGCACCAGTTGACAAGTCAAAAAACTAATCCGGGCTGGGCTGAACTAAAGTAGTCGTCATGGCTTTTGGATATTTGTTTCAGTTTATCCTTCTTTTCGGCTTGGAGACTTGAATTCGGATTTGAAACATGATTAAGATTATGGGTTGAGACTTCGGTGGTGGATTTTAAGAAAAGCCATCTGTTTGTGCTGCTCCATCTTTGCATCATCTCTGCATTTAATTGAAAAGATGATTATAAGTCTGAGGAGAAGTTCCCTTGTGATTGAGGATATGTGAGGATGGATAGGTCACATGGATGGAGTGGTATGCAGCATAAGAGCTGCATACCAGCAATTATGGGCTATTTACAGAAGGGTTTCAACCTTTTTATATAAATTGGCTCAAGTCATCTCAGTTTTACCTGCATTCTGATATCTGACTTTTGCAAACTGTCTGAAGTGTGTTACTAGGACTAATGCATTTCATCATAGTAAATTATGTTAAAAGTATTTGTACAACCGGTTCAAATAATGCAAGTTTCACTCTGGAAAGCTCAACCCTCATGCCGGCTGTTTCCCGCCCATTGCCTGACACTCAGCCCCACCCCTTGCAGTTTTAGTTGGTTTCATAATATCCTACTGCTTTTACTGCGAGTGGAGCTTACCCAAGCAGTCACTACAGGAGTAGCTGTCCTAGTGAGGAATCTGTTCAATACTAAAGGAGAGAGGATCATCAGTGTCTCTGCACTGTCTCCACCAGCCTGTCTGCTGCTGCCTGGTTGTCGACTAGAGGAGAAGAAACAAGTCATTCATTACAGCTTCACTGGCGTCCGTAGCCTCCGTCAACAGCCACCCAGAGCTACAATGCAGGAAGAGGTCAGGCCAAGTCTCATCCACAGGCAGAATCAGAGTAGCATTGTTGTGCTCCTGAGGAAAAGGAATGTCCAGTAGCTCTCATTAGGGCCTGCCAGGGCTAGGCTTTCTGACATGGTTTTATAGCGTAGCAGTAACTGTTGTCCTGGAGAGCAGCCCAGTGAATAGTGCTAGAGTTGATTTGGGAAACGGCAGGGACTTTATCAGTTCTGTGCTGTATGTAAAGTATATGTGCAGCTCCAAGTCTTTTAATATCACAGTTACACAGAGGCTAAACTTGAGCTCATTGGCGGAACTATTTTGTCTGCATTATGAAATGAGATGGGCTGAATAAAACAGTGCATGCGGGTCTTTTTGTTTGATTTCTTTTTTGTTTGTATGGAAGTTAGAGTTTGTTATCTTCTGCTTCAGCTTAAAGAGTCCTATCTTTTGCATCCTGACTCTTGCAGTCTAAACAAAGAAGAATGACCATGGATTTTTCCCAACTGCACACATACACGCCTCCACAGTGTGCTCCAGAGAACACCGGCTATACCTACTCTTTAAGGTGAGACCTCAGTGCTGTGCAGTGCTGGCTGCGGCATTAAACAGTGTGGCCTGCGGCATGTCAGTTACTCACTGCCTGTCATATGTGACTCTAGGCAACTTAGAAATGAATTTAGAATGAAAAACATTGTCCTTGAGATCTTGCTGCTGCATTTTAATTAGTTTTAAGGTTTCACAAGTGCAGTGTTTAAGTAAGCTATTGAGCACTATCAAACATAATATTTTCATAACTGTTATCAGTTTACTGATGAAATTATCAGTGTTACATAATGAAAAGTTTGTAGGCTATCAGACTATCCTAGAGGTTGTTTTACATTCATTATTTGTGTACTGATTCTGTGCCTCTACATCCCCCTGTATATTGCTTTTACAATTCAGCTTGCTTTGATAGCCAAGTGGTTTTTCAATGTGATCATGGAGATTATTAGTTTCCCAGTTAGATCAGAAACATGATTACAAGGTAAAATTATTAAAAATGTATGCACTTTTGCCACATTTTTTTTTAAACTTCCAGAGTACTTTTTAAAATAAGTTATTGGCTTGTCCAAAAAAATTATGTGGTTGTGGTTTTGATGACTCAGCCTCATGATTCAGTTGATGTGTGATTGTATGTTTAGTGGGGAATCGAGGAGTCTTGCACAGAATAAAAACAGCGGGTCCAGAGATTTTTCTAAACGTACTAATCTTATACTGGAGAATCAAGTCAACTAGCCAGCTTCATGCACAATTCTTATTTTAGACATTAAAAACTGCACAGCCAGTACATACCATTCCTGTAACACCAGCCTCTCCCATCGTTCTCCTTATCCATACATTGTTCGTCATGCTCCTCATCATATCTCCTAGCATAGGTGTGGTGACACTTTACCAGGAAGGTTTGTGCATGTAGGGGAATGTTGTTGTCTTAAGCGCTGTCACCCCTGATGTTGGCAAGTCTCACAACACAGAAAGGCATTTGTGTGTATGTAGGCCATGAAGTTAAATGGCACCTTTCACCTTAGCTATCTTTCTGACTTTAAGGAAAGGGAGTTAACACATGACATTTAGAAGCAGGGGCCTCCCATTTTTTCAGTGAAAGTATGAAAGTGTCTAAAATCAAGTTTGAACAAGGGCTACTCATTAGGTTTACAGCTGTGTCTGTGTCTGGCAAGTTCAGGCTACCATCCTTTACATTTTTATAGGTTGTGGGAATTAACCTGCAGTGGGGATTTTGGGTGTTTTTTAATGTGGAGATGTAGGTTAGCAGGTAATGTAGTAACATTTGATGTTGTGTCATGACATGAAATCCAATAAACAATAAAAGATAAAGAGCTCCCTCGACATCCTCCTAATTTCACTTCAGCTTTGTAGTACATGAAGTGCATTCCAGCAAGGTAAAGTCCCGCCTTTGTAACAAGTCTCACGAGTCACACTGTGGACTCAGGCAAACCAAGATGAATGTACAAAAGCTTGTTTGACACTACACTGGAATCAGCCAGGTAGACTGAAAGGCTGGAACCAGCTAATCGTGTTCCTTTGAATGCAGTCAGCTGAGAAGCTATTAATGAACCTCACAGTCACAACCGTGGCCCTGATCCCAGGATTACACTAATAGTTTACGCTTCTTCACTAGCGAGTTGAGAGATCTGTAGTTTTTATTAGCCTGTCTACTGTAGCTGAGAGGCCATTGATCCTCAGTTCTCCTGAGAAGCAAACTTAGTGAAATATTAATCAGTCAACTGAAGAGCATTACATGTCTTTATCATAGTGTACATTAGGGCAGCCTGACAGTCAGTGTTATATTTGTGAGCTGTCCAAAGTTCATAAATATGAACTCATGAGAGTCTGACAGCTGATTGTGTTGGGACTTTTCAGGGTGTCTGTGTACTGCATGTGCAGTATAGTCACTACAAGAGAGCAGTGTGGAGGCAGACGGAGTCAGGTGACAAAAACGGTTGGCCCATCTGTTGTCAAAACTCAAAAGAGCAGTGACAAGTTTGCTGCATTGAATGGTCCGGAAGAAAGAGAGAGGGGCGGCCAGCCAATCACATTCTGTTTCCATCACCTCTCAGAGCTCTTTGGAGCCCCTCACATACCAGGGAGACCATTTCAACCTTTTGTTAATCTAATTAATATTGTACATGCAGTGAAGAAACACTTGGATTAACAGATTTATAACTTTACGAGGTCTTTATTAGTGAATTGGGAGGTTTCATTGCACTTTTACTGCTTCACACCTGCTCTCACTCTACTTTATTAAGACAAGATATTCCTTTATTAGTCCCACAATGGGGAAATTTGCAAAAAAACTATCGAGCCACCCAGGAGGCTTTTACTGGCCTGATTCAACCAAAACCAACATATTTAGAACTGCAACCATTAGTTGATTAATCAATTAGTTGCCTACTGTTAAATACTATACTATAAAAACTATTTAGTAACTGATTTTTTTCTATCCTTTGTTCTACGTGATTTATAACTGTACTCAACTTCATAGTGAAAACAGCAGAGGTGTGCTGCAGTGCAACGGAAATACTATAGTAGAATAATTTTTAGTTCACACTAGAATTTAAAGTCTCACTATGACGCCATGTGATTTGCATTTATACAGGAAGTGGTACAGTGGGTCTTTACCCTTTGTGGTTCAGCTCTTACTTGTATCACTAAAACTAACTGGCTACGCCCATGTCCTCACTGAAAGCATGTGTGTGCGTGCTGTGTATTGATTTGCAAAGATCCTTCATATTTTATGATGCTGGAAGTGGGTCAGTGGGGCCTCTGGTTGAAATTCTCCCACAAGCAGTAGATGAATTATGGCAGTAGTGATGCAGTTCGTCTGATATGAGGCTGTCTGTAGATAACTCAGAATATAAAAAAGGAAGAAAATTAGATGAGGGATAAGATGTAGAAAATGTATAAACATTACCTCCCAACCTTTGTTGAAATGCAAACAAAACCCAGGTGTTACATTTTCTTCAACATTAAAACTGGTTCAGACTGTAATTTTATTAGATCTGTTTAAAGTTGTTGTTCTTTTTGACACAATTTTGAGAGAGCGTATGAAATATAGTTGGTGCGTTCACATTTGTAAATGCGAGCCACACTCTGCAAGACACGGTTCAGGGACACAACCAAAGCAGTATGTAGCTGTGTGTGCTGATAGTCAGTTGGACAGTTGTTGTTGTTCACGTTGTCGCAGTTGTTTTGACATCTGGTCTGAGTGTATTTCAGTACATGCATATGACGGCAGCTGGATTTTAGAGTCAGACTGTGCCATAGTTATTACTTGTGGGTTAAAGTCACAGACACAAATATTTCTATAACTCTAACTGCTTTTCAAGCTCTTCTTACTAAGATAAAAAGGCAATGGCAGTAGTGTATGTCCAGCTACTGCCACTGATCACAGTCTCTATCGAGCATGGAGCTGTTTAGAGTAGTCTCCATAGCAACCATGGCAACATGAAACCACACACTATAGTGCTATAACGTGGAGAGCGAAGGACACCACTGAGAGAGAGCGGGGCAGAAGGAAAGTGCTGTCTGTGGGAGGGAAAATGAGGGTGGGCTGGAACGATCCTAATCAGTGCCAAATTCTAACCACCCAGAGATAGTCAGATGGAAATTTGAAGGATCTCCGCTCAGTCCTAGACTCCCAGTTCCTGGCCTCTGGTAAATATAGGTCTCAGCACCTCTGGGGGATAGAAGACTTTCTCCACTCTGTAACAATTTTAGGAAACAGGGAGGCAGATTGTGTTACATGTTCAGATGTGGTATTTTTCACAAGGATTGAATTTTAGTGAAAATATCGAGTGCAGTGTAATTTCAGTAAACACAATGTGGCCTCACAGTGTTGTAGGGAGGGGTTCTAAATAAATGGTTGGGAATATGAGACAAATAGCCTAGTCATACTTCAGCCAAACTGGAACATCTCAAATCTCTAATTATTAGTTGTTGGCACTGATCTGATCCGTGTAGATTCAGTGTAGTTGCTGTAAATCTGTTTGTGCTTGCACAGTCTCATTTATCGCATTGTCTGCTGTGTATTAGAGACGAGGGAGGAAAGCTAATTTGTGTTGTTGTGATTAGATTACAGAGCCAACCAAACTAATTCCCCATCAGGAGATGGCAGTTGCAAAATTGCTGTTGAAAATGTCATGAACAGGCTGTTCACATTTCGCAAGCTTAAAATTTAGTTGCATGTAAGTGACACAGTAATACGAATCTGTGGTAAGCCTAACTTTAGTCAAGCAGAATACGTTGGCTAACAATTGTTAACAAATGTTGTTTTATTAGCATTGATTGGCACTTTTTGCTCCTCCTAAGAGTTTCATTGGGGACAGCCTGCCCCCTCTTCTTTATAAAAATGTTTCTGTTTTCTGACTGGTGTGAGTGTAAAGGCTGTCTTGCAAGATTCTTGGCGAACCTTTGTAGCCACACTTGAGGTTTTGAAGCTGAGATTTACAATCCACGTGGTTTCTATAATCTCTTTCTGAGGTGTGTGTATGTGGGTGAGAGACCACAAATGTTAACCAGTGCTTTTTGTCACGAGTTTTAGGGGCAAGAGTATGATTGTTTGAGCTCACTACAGTTCACTTGCATCCAAGAACTTCATATGAGGTTCTATTATAAGATACATTTCTATGCTTGTAATATAATTAGCTTTTTCTGCTGGGGTTTTTTTCTTCTTCAACAATTGAAAGTGCAAAGAGACAAGGAACCAAGGTTGAAGTATGGCATGCAACAAATGTTGCATCTATGTGTTAACCAATAGGCTAGTGGGGCATTACACAGAAAAGCAATCTTATTCATGTTGACCGTGTTTTGTTCTCTAGCAAATAGAAGAAATCAATTGTTTGATATTTTTGAAAATTTGAATTATTTTTATGGGTGTTTTTATTTGTTTTATTTTATACAAACATTTATTCCATTTTAAAAACAATTCTTTGTGTTTTTATGATATTTACATACGTCTTTCGGGGTACTGCGGCAAACCAAACTGAAATCTATCTTTGAATCCAAATGTCAAGATGTAAGCCATGTCTCGGTGTAGGTTATAAACAACCAGATCACAGCCCTTTCATGTGAACCTGATGCTTACATGATGTTTCATTGTGTGCAATCAGTATACTTAGTGATAGAATCTCATTTTTTGCATACAATATGCAAAGCAGACTGTAGATGAGTGGGTGGTTAGTTCCTTCAGTGGCAACAAACCAAACGTTGTACTGGAGGTGTACACTCACCAGAAGTGAAGTTACTGGAGTTACATTTTCTTTATCATAGAGGGATTTATTTTGCGGTTTTCTGGGGGAAAAAAAGATGACAAGCAGGTTTTGCTGCAGTCATTTTTGGCAGCCGTTGTGAAGCTCACACTGCTGTGAAAAATTGACTTTCCTCTTGTCTCCAGGGTATGTTATCTATACGAGCCGGTAAACGGTAGACAGTAGTCTTGGTGCTTCCACCCCATGGGCAGATTTCTTTCTCAGTGATACAAACACATGGATCACCTCACATTTACACCTGGATGAATAGCTTTAGATGAACTCACGTCATCCGGAGGCTGGCTGAAAGATTTGACTCCATTCAGATTGAACTTGTGCACCTGAAGTAATGTTTTATTTATTTTTATTTAGCCTTTATTTAACCAGGTTAGTCCCACTAAGATCATTGATCTCTTTTACTAGGGAGACCTGGCCAAGACAGCAGCAACACAGTAACAGTAAAAGAATCAGACAACACATAAATTAGCTGCATTAAAATTTCTCATATAAAACCCTTGCACACAGACAGCCTGGACTCCAGAAGTTTAACTAATGCTTTAAACGTGGTCAGGGGTATGAGGTTTTAAAGTTGAAGTTCAGATTGTAAATGTAAAGTTTTCCTAAGCCACTCATGGTTCATATCCTAATACTGGCTATTTTCACTCATAATCAATCTGCTGGTTACTTTCTGGATTAATTAATTGGTCATTTCGTTTGTGAAAGATGTCTATCACAAACCCCAAGAGCCCAAATTGAGTCAAAAACCCAAATGTATTCACTCATAGAAGAGTAAGAAAACAAACACAATTGTTTAGTTGACTAATTGTTTCAGCTTTTTATATTATAAGTAGTTTTGTGATGTTTGATCAGCTCTCTTGGAAAACAGTAACTGGCTGTATTGTCGGTCGTATATCACGATCAAGCCCCCAGGAAGAGCGCCAATTTGACATAGTGGCCAAACAGTGTACAATGTCATGTGATGCCCAAAAAGAGTTTTTCCCCAAAAACTTACATTTAGACATCTGTAAATCAGCATCACAATCTCCGTGAAATGACTCGTTTTACTATCAGAATTTGATCTGTTTAATCGATCACATTTCAAAAGTCCAAAATATCTGCATGATTACATTTAGTCCTCATTAAGGTTAGCCAGAGGGCTAAACTGGAAGTAGCCAGCTTGGCGAGCTGAAGTCGCTAGTGTGCTTGCTTTATGGACCCAATGATGCGTAAGAGGAGGAACTTTTTTGGCTTCATGGGCCACTGAGCAGCTTTCATAGGAATGATCAGGACCCCGCCTCCAACGCTGAATCCAGTTCTCTTCATACATCCATGATTATGATAACCCTTAATCTGACATTGTCCTGATTCACATCAACCTTGAACCTGCTTCCTGCTTCTTCATTCTGCGTCACTTTGCATATGAATATTTGTGAAATACTAAAAAGCAAAACTGAAAATACTAAAAACAAGAATCCTCTCTTAACTGATTCTTTGTGTAGTTGTGTGTTGTAAGAAAGCCGGCTGTGCCTACTGAGTGTGGGAAGAGTATCAAAGCTTGGTGTTATGTAAGGAGAGATTCTAGGAAGCTGAATATCAGGATGGAATTGTCCTCTTTCTCTATACTGTATGTCTGTCTCTTCATCTGTGTCTTCACTCACTCGCTCACTCACATCTTTATTTATATCACTGTTGTGGGCTGTAGGGGCCATCGGGGAAAAAAGAGAAACACAGATTAATTTGGATACCCAGAAAAATTTAAAGGTTTGCAAACTAATTAAAGACAGTTGTACAGCATCTGTTTAAACAGGCTGCTATCTGAACAGCTGCTAGTTTTCAAACATTATTTTAGTTTGTTAAAGGAGGTTATGTTTGTCAGCGAAGCACACTTTTATTTTGTACAGTCCAGATAGGTCATTACCTGCTGTGCAGTTCAAATAAAGAACTTCCCATCATTCTCACTCTGTTCATGAGTTTCCAGGTAAAGCAGAAGGATACATTAATGATTAAACCTGGTAGACTAAACAGGCAAGCAAGTCAGTTCTCATACACACCCTGCCATGCCCTGCCCCAAAGGGCATCACTGCCCCGGGCTGTCAGTCAGTGTCATTACCAGTAAATTCAGGATTATTGTCTTCTGCTATGATAAACTTTTTGCATGTTTGCTTATGTTTGCTACATGTGAAAGCTTGCCATTATGAAGGAAGCTGTTTTTGGCTCAGGATGTAACATGACAGCAAGCTTTATTGGCTTACTAATGCAACTGTGAGGTTTGTCAATAAGATATTTGTGGGTAGTGCACTCACTGCAGGCTGGATGTGATGGAAAGCTGTTTGTTCTATTGACATCCTTTGTTTAGGTACACCGTGTTATCTCACTCCTCTGCTTAGTCTGTGTCAACCAAGTTCTCTACTCTGCTGACTTTGTTACTACAGTCTGACTTACCGCTCTGCTCAACTGTACTTGTATGGCCTCTTGTGCTGGTATTACTGGCAGTAACTGTCCCTCTCCAGCATGTAACATAGAGATACATGAGCTACAGTTTGATAGCGGCACATAGTACAGGGTGTCCAAAAAGTCTCCTACAATTTAACACATTTATTACAAAAGCAAATGAATAGACAAATCTGTTGAAATGTAGTCATTTAATACACCTCTATATGGGCACCATTAGTTGCACGAAGCACATCAAGACAGTACTCGATTTCTTGCCATGTTCGCTGTAGCATAGCCTCATCAATGGTGGCAATGGCATCAGTGATCTTTTGCTTCAAGTCCTTGATGTCCCGAATCTTTGTTCGATACACAAATGCAATGTGTTTAAAAACGTTGATAACACTGAGTACATAGAACACATCTGATTAAACATATCTCCTTGGAAGTAGCATGAGTTGTTATTGCAAATGTTACTTTCACCTGCAGGTAACAGCAATGCGAGTGCTGCTTTCATACTTCCACATTCCACGACCCTTAATGATTTAGCGAGCTTGGTGGTGGCCTCCATATATCATATGTTACTGCTGTGTGTTTGCATTCCTCTTTTGTGAGATTTGTTTTTCCCAATAACTCACAGGGGTGTGTGTGACACAAAGACACACTCCAAGCACAAGTTTAATTTAGTTTGGATGTGTGGTTTTAAATCGCTGTAGTCATATCTCTGATTTTTGTATTGATTTTCTGACACACATTGGAACACTCCTCGATGTTACAGACTTCAGTAGAGGGATGTGTAATAAGTAAAACTGATAATAGTCTATTAGTGTGAAGACTAGCAGAATAATATTGCTTTTTAAGTGAAAAGGCACACTTTGGTCAGTTTGAGACCAACAAGATATACTGTACATGTAAGGGTGCTGCTCTGGTCATGTGATCTATGGAGAGTCAGTTAGAGCAGAAGGCAGGATGCAGAGTGAGGTCGAAAAGCACATAATTGGCTCTTGGTGGGAATGTGTAATCCTCAGGGTTTAGAAACAGAGGGAGGCCCAGAGAGCAACATGCACAGTACATACAGATGTACACATGCTTGTATATATGACTGCGACTGTGACTGCTCAGTCTGCAGTTTGTCCTGAGTGCTGTGAGCAAGGACCACTGACAGGGACTGTGTGCTTGTTCCTTAAAGCAAATTAGTCTTGTTTACACAGGAAAGGTTCCTCCTTCTCAAACGTCTAACAGGAAGTTTATTCCCTGTCCTCTAGTGACAGATAAAGTGCTTTGCCCCCCCTCTTTATTTGCGCTCGCCTGCACGTCTGTGAGTCTAGGAGTTATTCTGCCTGACCTAGTTGAACCACATGCTGGGGAGTGCACACAGCCTGCAGAAAAGTACAGCGTGGTTAGGTCACTTAGGTTCAGCTTGTCAAATCATAACTGATTGTACAAAATTGCAGCTGAATGAGTAAACTAGTGGTTACTGGTGGATGTGTGATTAGTGTGCATGACAATAATAGGATAAAACAGGAGCTTATAAAAATGCACAGGGATAACATTTGTTTACACTTAATTTATTTTATGTTCCAATCTTAGATTTAATTTGTTAATTTATTCATGTTTATTTATGTATTAGTTTTGATGTTTAAAGATAATTTAAGAAGTAGGCCTGTCCTGTTGATTATTTCATAGTGGGCAGTGCCGTGAATTTATTTTAAAGTTTAGTTTTGTTGAAACTCTAAGTCAGGTACAGGACTAGTTTTTATAATGGTTCTAGTGGATCTTACAACTGCTGCCCTGTTGCCTATTAGTCATGGCTGGATGTTGGCCTGGCTCTGTTTGCCTACAGTAGCGTGCCAGGTGGGTGTGGCCCAGTGAGTCACAGCTGCACAACGCATGGCAAAGTCAAAATTTACAACGTTCATGGTGTGTTTCAACTTACTGCTGG
Source organism: Scomber scombrus (assembly GCF_963691925.1). NCBI lineage: Eukaryota > Metazoa > Chordata > Actinopteri > Scombriformes > Scombridae > Scomber > Scomber scombrus. The sequence goes on from NC_084987.1 coordinate 14,566,051, forward strand.
CTGTAGATTGCAGCGAGTGGAGTAGAATATGCTTTTCAGTCTACTTGCATACTCTTGGAAGTTTATTTGGGTAGTTTTTCTAATTTGGCTTTCAAAAACACACTGAGCCTATTCTTTTGTCTTGTTTTCTCTCTCCCTTGTGAGTGAGTCACTTCCTGTCAGGCCCATCGCCAGTTGCAGGGAACAACAGCATCACAGTTAATTCTGTCAAATGGACTCTCTGTCCCCGTGTTTTGTTTTGTATTGTTTTTTATTGTTGGAAAAAAGAAAATCTCTCTGAAGTTGACATGTTGAAAATGATACACACACATTAGGAAACAGTGCAGGATGTTGTTGTACAGTTTTGATTTGAGGTTGCTTTCTGCTTTTATTGAACTGTTTTTATTTTTATTTTTATGTAGTGGACGTAAGAAAGTTCCCGCGCTGTGGTTATCTGTTATGCAATACCTCCTTTTATTAACCGCTTTCTTTTCCCACTCTTTTTGTTCCACTCTCCTATCGTTCTCTCTCAGCTCCAGTTACTCAACAGCAGCGTTAGACTTTGAAAAGGAGCACCAGATTGCTCCTGTGTACGAGTCGCCCAGGATGTCACGGCGGAGCCTGCGTCTGCAGACCAGTGCTGGTCACTATGGCAACGAGAGCCTGGCTGATTACACCCAGAACCACAGCAACAGCAGCTACACCAGCACCAGGAAAGAAACACGGTGAGACTAGCAATGGAAACACACGTCAGCTTCACAGAGTATCCGTAAATGTTTGATGCTGTGAATCTTTCTGATGGTGTCTCATCTTGACACACACAACCAAAGTAACTCCTCTTTATGTTTCCTATCTGTGCTCTCCCAGGACGCAACGGAGCAGAAAGCAGCAGTCCAGTTCCGGCTCCCTGTCTTTAGCCTTGAGCCAAGCCGCCACACCGAGGAAAACCCTCTCCTTCTCTGCTGCTAGTACCCCGATTAATAACAGCAGCAGCATTCAGCAAAGCCACACTGTGTCTGATGCCTCACTGCTCACCCCCATCCTGGACCAGTCCAGCCTGAGACAACGCACCATCATTACAACAACCACCACCACCACTACTTCTGTGGATGGACACCGGGGTCAGTTGTTGAAAATGTATTCCATCACAAATGACAAATTATGCTTTTGAAAAATGTAAAAGTTATATGAGCATCATTTAAAGTAATTCCACCATGCAAGATATATAACTGAATGACCTTATTGTAGTCTAAAGTTTAAAGTAAGATTTCTGCTGCTTAGACATAGATGTATGATGTAAAATAACGACATCTGGGTCGTATCTGTTGGATATTTACTACAAATATACTTTTCAAAAATGTCAATAATGCATTCATATTTGATCAATTTAACCATTTCCCTGTGTGTTTGAAGTCACGTCAATGATAATTATCTGTGCACATGGTATTCTCTTTCAGGAAGCATCGCTGACCACAGTTCATCAAGTGTTAATGGTGACGTCAGTGCCAGCGCATCAAAGTCCCACACCACGCTCGCCAATGGCTACATCTGTAAAGACTGCTCTTTACACTCTCATAGGACAGAGTCCCTTACCACACGCTCTTCATCATCATCATGTTCTCAGGCAGCAGAAGCTTCCACCGATGCTTTCTCCCTCTCATCGTCACCTTTCACCAGCATATACTACAGGGACAGGAGTCGGAGGAATAAAACAGGTGAGAAACTCTGGAGTTGCCATATTTGAACTGCAGACCGCTGTTCCTCCCACACATTTGTACGTCTAAATGTTGAGAATATTGGAACAGGAAGGTGAAATGCGAGTATCTCCATGCCTTTATAAGATTATGATTATGAGAATATAATGAGTTGTGGTGTTTCTCTCCAGGTGTCCTGACGTCAGTGTCTAATACGTGTATACGCTACAGCAAACGAGCCCTGGCCCCCATAGTGTCCCTAGTCACCCTGCTCTTCAGCAATGTGCTTTGGCTGGGTTCAAGGGCCAAGAGCCCACCAGGAAAAGGTATTCAACAAGAGGTGCTCTTCATCCATTACCCATCATTCTCTTTTTTCTGTCTTTTGTCTTTTGGGGTGACATGTACTGGTTGCTCAGTTCAGAGTGAGATTCTCACGTATATGACTTTTAAAAGTGATAACAGATTTAGACTCTTTATTGCAGCACTTTTGAAATCTCCACCCCTGTTCCTTTCAGGCCTCTATTCACCACTTAATGTTTCTGGCTGAGTCATGGTCTCCTGCTATTTTATAAGTAACCTTATTACTAGGGCCCAACTGATGCTGGGTTTTTGGGGACAATACTGATATTAGGGAGTAAAAAAATTCTGATATCAATGTATTGGCCGATGATCTTATATATAAGTGGAGCATATATATTAAACTTGAAATAAGGAAAAGGATCAAATGTATGTAAAATGTTGCATATATAATTTTAAAGAATAATAAAAAAAAATCTGCGCATATCTGACAACATATATGCAAATACCAATATATCAGTTATTGATCAGCTGACTGATATATCAGTCGGGCTCTACTTATTATGTTTCCTCGTATCAGGCCGTGCATACATCTCTGACCTTTTCCTTAATGGGGTTTCTTCAGGGGATTTTTCTCTCATCCTCTTCACCTACTCTTCATCCCATCTTTTATTTTTAGTTTGTACTTTTTTCATGTCTTAATCAGTGGTTCAAGAGTGCGTTTTGACTAACAGTGAGTGTTTGGGATGGGTGTGTCACCAGGTGTCCTTGCGTCGTTTTCGGACTCGATGAGACAAGCAGTGTCCTCCAGTTTGTCCCAACTGTGGCTGTTTAAGCAGACCACTCTCCACAGAATGATGGGCTGCAGGGCCAATGGCTATGAAGGACAAGGTACCCTCCCCTGATACTGAAAAGGTCGAGGGTCACAGCTCCTGACCTCACTGACCTCTTCTATTAATAAACTTTCTCTTCATGCTTCTTTCCTTTCTGGTTTAAGGAGAAAGAAGCCTTGCATTAGGATGAATATGTAAAATTGTCTAACTTTCTTTTAAAGTGGGATTGACTTTGCACATTCTCTTCATCATCTCTGTCTCTGTCTCATCATCCACCTGTTACTTTCACGCTGTTGCTTTCTATTTCTAAATGAGGAAGTATACTAGAAATAAAATTAACATTGTACCCCCCCTTTAAAAACTATTGCCTGAATTTGGACACGACCTTCACATAAGTTGCATTTTTAATGGAAGTCTCTTAGTTCACATGAGGTCGTGAGAGAATATGTGCACTTAAATGACCATTCAAGCAGAACTGAAAAGACACTCCTGCCTCATCAACCACTCTGCAATTTTTCAGTCTCCTAAGATGTGGTGTGTGGTTAGTAAATGAACAAAAAGGGTTTTTTTTCTTGCACCCTGCACAGTACGAGTAAGAGATATGTGTACATGGATAGTTTTATTTCTGGTATACTGCTGACATAAATGTGCTCTTTTCACAGCTACAGAAGAGTTTAATCAACTCTTATTCTTACTCTGGAGGACGGGTGTCACTACTTTTTGTTTTTCTTGTTTCTAACAGTTTCATCTAACTTTTTTCTTGCACCTCTATTCTTGTGTTCCTCATAAAGACAGAATTCTTCTGCCATCACATTTGTGACGTGCACTTACTCTTCATCCATCATGCACTTCGCCCTGGTTTTCGCATTGCAACATGTTTTAAGTTAAGTAAATAAAAATGTGTTGTATGTATGTTGCAGCTCACTCAAGTTTCTGTGGAAGCATGAATGTGAAGGATCTGGTGACTGAAGACGCATCACATCTTAATCTCAATGGTTCCCTGTGTAAGCAGACACACACACACACACTTCTCTTTTTCGCTATGCTTTTCTTGTTGTTGCTGTGATTGGCAGAGTTAATAATATGCGTGACCTATGTTAGCATCAGCGAGCAGAGGTTGTGTGAACTGCTTTAGCTAGTCAGCAGCCTGTTGACCGCTGTGACCCGCAGATGCTTCTTTTTCACGCAAGTCTGTCGCACAACCCTGTTTTAAAACACCACTTCAACATGACACTTTTCATTCATGATGATCACTGCTAGACATTAACAGTCAGCTAGTTTTTATTCTACTTCTAGTTTTTATTTTACATCAAAGCAGATAAGCAGAAGTGAGCCAATTTGTGTAAGTAGGTGCCAGCTTATATTGTGGAAATATGAAAAGCTGAAAATAAAACAATGAAATAACAGAAAATATCAGACTCAATGAATAAACAGAGCCATGAAATACCATTCAGTTGACAACGATAAAGTTTTTTAGTTGTTAGAAAAGACGTAAGCTTCATATTGGCTTCTTATTGTGAAGTCCAGTTGTCCCTCCTTTTAGCAAAGCCAATGCCACATATGAAATGAGACAGTGAAGTAATAGGGCAATAAATGCTTTTGTCAATTAGGAGATTTGGTTGTTCAATGATGCGTTGGGAGTTTGATCAGGTGTTGTCACACATTTAGCTTTGCATGTTGTCATCACACATATTGCAGACTATGCAATATGAATGCAAGTGGCCCTTGTATTTTCTTTTTTTAATAAACATAACTTGTTATTACAAATTCATTTTATGCTTTTTAAAACTTCCTTTGCATTGATTATTTGCAGAATTATTCCTTTTATTTTTATGCTTGCAATCCATCATAATGTGTTCATTCACACATCTTTTTTTGTTTTCTGTTTGCCTGCCATCATTTGGGTTGACACAGGTGATGACTGTAAAGGGAAGCACTACTCTGAGACACACACCGTCCTCATCTCACAGTCCTCCAGGCCTCGGGGCCTGGTGGGGGCGCTGTGGAGCCTCCTAGCTTACACAGGTTAACCAGCCCTTCTCTTAAGTTGAAATGACGTTTAGCTCTGATAAGTCTATACCCCATTTGTTTGTTGTTATAGTTATATTTTGCTGTAATTAATGAGTTTATTCTTTGGTCTTCCAGGTTATTGCCTCCTCCAGCCAGGATACTGTGTGGTGAGAGCAGGCAAAGCAGTGGGATCAGGGGTCGGGGCAGCAACACAGAGGCTGCTCTCGCTGCTCTGGATGATCCTGGCAGCCCCAGGTTGGTGGCTCTCTCTCTCTCTCATTATCTTAAAATGCGTCCTCTCTGCTTCTTTCTTGGCTAACATGGCCTGATTGTGTTGTCACTCACGGTCAGTATTTTTTTAAATTCCCCAATCTGCCCAGTGAACGCAGGCAGCGGTCTTCTGTGGTTTCTTGCAAAAGGATGGTACCAGCTGGTGTCTCTTATGTCTCTCCTCAATGTCTTCTTTCTGACACGGTAAGACCCACAATGCACAGAATTAAACAGTTTTAACAGCTACACACACTTAATTGTTTTCAAAATATAATCAGTTATATTGAATTACAACTGAATTAGCTGTTTAAGAAAAAACGGGTGTTAGTTTTAGACAAGCATTTTACACATTTGAATAAGAATAAATCAATTCTTATAAAATATACAAATGTACCACATAAGTTGGCTGTTGAAGAAAAAACAACTGGTACTTTTATACAAGTACCAGTTGAAGAAATGTTTAAGACACTAAAAAGTGTCTTAAACATTTAAATAAGAATAAAACAATTATTATAAAATATATTTGGATATATATTTATATTTCCAGTAAAGTTACATTTTCAGATTTAAAATTTTTATCTGACACCTTAAATGTTCTCCTTTTGAGTTTTGACAGTTTGGATTAATTAAGGTCCATCAGGTCTTTCCTTAAGATCTATTTGAATGAACTTGTACTCCTGACAGTTGTTTATTCATCTAACTTGTGTTTGACTCTGTTTCAGATGCCTTCCCAAACTCTGGAAGCTCCTGCTGCTTCTTTTGCCCCTTTTGCTCATCTTAGGTGAGTTTATAAGAGTGTGCGCTTCACCCTTCCTTTATCACAGTTGTAACCCATTTAGTGGGCACAGAGAGAGAAAAATCAGTCTGTAGTGAGGCAGTATATGTCCTAACCAGCACGCATCCCTTGAGTATTTTGCATATCCAGTACCAGATTCAGGTCAGTCTTTCTTGGCTTCTAGTGAGCTACTCCATTCTGTGGCTCAGCCGTACTCTCACATACTTGGACAACAGCATAACTCAAACACATTTATTTACCCACTATTCCGCCTGACATATTCAGTGTATTTGAAAGGCTTTTGATCTTGAAGTAATTGAAAATGCACAAGTTTGTAATTAATGATGTACCAGCAGCTGAATGCAGTTTAACCCCCATTTTCTATCATCTATATGCAGCTTTATGGTTGTGGGGTCCGTCCACTGCTGCCCTGTTTGCCTACCTCCCAGCTATAAACCTAACGGAGTGGCGTCCTACGTCTCCCTTCACCCTCTTGTATAACTTGGTACCAGCCTCTGCTCCTGGTCCTGCCTCTGTCCCCGTCCCTGCAACAGACACTCCAGTGGAGCATACACCAGCCACCCCGGTCTCACAGGCACCGGTAAGATACAGACATGAAGCAGTTAATGGAAAACACTGAGTGACTGTGAGCCTGTGTGTATGCATGACCTTATTATGTTAAGTATCTTGCAGTTTTCAACTTTTTAATGACTGCAGTGCTCACAAATGCACACAAACAGTTTAAAAATATGTAATGCTGTATCAGTTATACCGTCCTCTTCCCCTCCACTCACTCCTTCATTCTTCTCTGCAGCCGATCATCCCCCCTGTGGTGGTCTCAAGTGTGGACTTGGAGCGTCTTGAACGTGTGGAGCGCCAACTAGCCCTGCTGTGGGAGCGAGTACAGCAGGGTGACCAGAAGCAGGAGCAGCATCAGACAGATGTGTTGGGTCTCTACAGCAAGCTGAGGGAGCAGCTCCACACTCAGACCGATAGGGAGAGCCTGGGACTGTGGGTGTCCTCACTGCTAGAGCAGAGGTTGAGTGTGCTGCGAGGAGAGCTGGAGCAGGACAAGAAAGAGGGAGCACAGGTAAAGAGATCATGTTGTTCCTAAAAGTTTAAGTGTTTAGTTACAATAGTGATCTTTTTCTTAAAATGTTTAAATCTTTCTTACTTCTTTCTTCTCTGTGCAGAACGCAGACCAGCAGAAACTACACCAAACGAGTCAGACAGCACGGCTGGCCGATTTGGAATTGCTGCTCAACACTCTGGCTGCCAAGACTGAGGTACATCCTCTCACTGCTTTTCCACCAAGAAAATGCCTTAAAAATCTTGACTGCAGAATGCATTTGAACAAATTACACATGGCTCTTCTTTTTGTTAGTTATTTTTACAGGCTAAGCACACATTGATAACACTGGCACTTTTGCAGTGATGTTAATGTATAATGTCGAAATGGCTGATAAACATAAATCATTAAAACCGGCCAAAATGTTTTATCAAAAGCAAATCTTAGATAAAATATAAAAACAAGCAAAATATAATAATCCAAGAAAAAGCACAGACTGAGGCTGAAACATTAGCAAGAAACACACAACAGGTAGGTATACAATGCATGGAGTCTAATTATTAAATGACAAAAAACACGATGAGACATGCAACGCAACCATAGAGACAATGGTGTTGAAAATATTGAATACCCAGATACGCTCAAAAGACAGCCCAAAAGAGTTTTCTCTTTGTATGTCCTCTGTTGTTATTGACTTGGTTTGTTTGTTATCAAGGAGATTTCACAATTAAGAATTATGGAAGTCTGTTTCAACTTGGTATTTTCTTTATCTGTATTTACTAATGGTTACCCATGTGTGTTGTAGGACGTGCAACAGAAGCAGCAGCAGTATGAGCACGAGAAAGAGAAATGGGAGAAAGAAGTTGTCACTTCAGCAGCAGACACAGCTCCCGTCAGGTACCAAAACCACATGCTGATTGATTTTGCCTCTTTTTTTTCTCTTCTATGTGATATGCAAATTTTGTAAGAAACTTTGCAGAGATTATAGCAGCTGATATGAGGATTTTGTCCTTCTCTCAGTGTGGGCGTGAAGCAGGAGGATCATGATGCTCTGCTGGCAGAGGTGCAGAGACTTGACTTGGAGCTGGGCAAAATCAGACAGGACCTGCAGGGTGTTGCAGGATGCAAGGGCAAGTGTGAGCAGCTGGACTCACTGCAGGAGACGGTAAGTAAAATATTGACTTTAATCTGATCCTTTGTGATTATATTGCATAAAATATAAAAGATTTTCCTGACATTCAGCTCCTGTATTCTGTCTGTATTCATTATATTTGTGTGTGTGCCTTCCACAGATATCAGCTCAGGTGTCCTCCCAGATACGTAAGGAGTTGCAGGCTTTGTTCTTCGGCAGCAGCGGGTCGGCAGAGGAGCAGGGAGAGGTGCCTGAGTCTCTCATCTACTGGTTGTCCCAGCGCTACGTGAGCACGCCCGACCTGCAGGCCTTACTCGCCTCACTGGAGCTGAGCATCCTGAGAAACGTTTCCCAGCAGCTAGAGGTCAACAGAGCCCAAACTCTGAGTGAAGCAGAGTCCCAAGCCAAGACAGTCATTCAGACAGTAACTGGGACTCTCCAGCACACTGCCTCTACTGAGGGACTGACAGAAGAGGTAATGAATGTGCTGTCAACATCATCATCACCATCATCACTGTGGATTTTCATTTTAATCACATAATCTAAGATGAGCTCTTTAAAAGTGTTGTTTTGAGGCTTTTATTTATCTTTCACTCTTGTGTTTGTGTTCCAGCAAGTGAAGCTGATTGTCCAGAATGCTTTGAAGCTCTACTCCCAGGATCGAACAGGTCTAGTGGATTACGCCCTGGAGTCTGGAGGTAAGACAACAATGCCTGTCCATCCTGGGCCTTAGTGTAAGTCAGTAGTTAACCATCTAATGGATGCTAGAGATTAGTGAGCCAGCTGTTCCATATCTTAGTACTGTGCTCTAATGTGCATTACGTTTTGTCTCTTATGTAATAAGCATGCAGAGATTAGCCAGGCTAAAAGACAACAGGGTATTAACAGCAAATGCTCAGGCTCCATTGTCAAGTCAGTTACTGAACAGTTTGCTGACCTACATGGGAGATATCTCTCATAGTAGTTATGAACGTCAGGTCATCTTGGTAACTCAGTGGTTAAGACGCATAACCTCACAATATAAATGTCCTTGGTTGACTCGAACCAGGTACCTTTGCTGCTCCTTCTTTACTTACACTAACAATAAAAAAGAAAAGCTAAAATGCCCCAAAAATCGAAAAAACTGAAAACTGGGCTTGAGCTACATAACTGGTTAAAAAAAAGGCACAACAGTATATATATGTCATGAAATTGATTTGGTTATACAGTTTATGCCTTTTACAGAGTGGATTTTAATTGTAAAGTGACATGAATAAAGTGTTCTTTATACTAAAACAAAGGCACATTGTGGTGTAGACAGCACTACAGAAGAAGGACCAAATGATGAGGACAAGTGGGCGAACACAAGGAATATTTGCTTTGACTCAAGTAGCTCTACTGATGTGTGAAGAGAAAACTTCAATGCAGATTGTGGTTAAGTAGTCAGAGAAGCCAGTGGTCGAAAGACACAACACACCAGAATTGTGCATCTTTGTAAGGACGTGGTGCTTTAACTTTTAACAGATGACTTTTATAAAAAAAATTTAAAAAAAACACTGAAATAAGTGTGTAAAATCAAAAATGTTTCATGTTTCGAAATTCTCCTGCAAATGTAGAACAATTAATACACTCACATGGCATCAGCTGTGAAGCATGATAACCCCTTAACCTAATTTTATATGAATAACTAATTTGTGGGCCATGAAATTATAATTATATTTTTAGTATAATAACTGTTTCTTGTTTTCGTGTGTGTGTGTGTGTGTGTGTGTGTGTGTGTGTGTGTGTGTGTGTGTGTGTGTGTGTGTGTGTGTGTGTGTGTGTGTGTGTGTGTGTGTGTGTGTGTGTGTGTGTGTGTGTGTGTGTGTGTGTGTGTGTGTGTGTGTGTGTGTGTGTGTGTGTGTGTGTAGGTGGCAGCATCCTCAGCACCCGCTGCTCTGAGACATATGAAACCAAGACAGCCCTCATGAGTCTGTTTGGCCTGCCACTCTGGTACTTCTCCCAGTCTCCACGTGTTGTCATCCAGGTGAGCCTCACTATGAGCATATCCAACAAAGAAATATTTTACTGATGATTGAAAACATACTATTATGAGGGGGTGATGTTGTTGAGTAAATATGACAAATTTCCCACGCTTCCTCTCCGTCAGCCTGATGTGTACCCGGGTAACTGCTGGGCATTCAAAGGCTCCCAGGGCTATTTGGTGATCCGGCTTTCATTGAGGATCCGGCCCACATCTTTCTGCGTGGAGCACATCCCCAAAGCCTTGTCACCAACCGGAAACATCACTAGTGCCCCACGTAACTTCACTGTCTATGTAAGAAACATAATAACATAAAGCCACAAAAGCAGACACTTGGTAAACTCATGCAAGCATTTATAATTAACTGATGTTTCTTTGTGTACAGGGTCTAGATGATGAGTACCAAGAGGAAGGGAAGCTGCTGGGACAATACGAATACAATGAAGACGGGGAGTCACTGCAAACCTTCCCTGTTATGGTAATTTAGACATCAGTGTGTTAAAGTCGCACTTCCTACTTGCAATAAATTAAAATCAATTTAGTGTCTGCCAGCATGCGCTGAGTATTTCCCCTCTTCTCTTTCAGGAGCAGAATGATAAGGCCTTCCAGATAATTGAGGTGCGGGTGCTATCTAACTGGGGTCATCCAGAGTACACCTGCCTGTACCGCTTCAGAGTCCACGGAGAACCTCGGCCTCAGTGAACCTACCACTACTATACACACTCATATCAGACATATCACCCTATCTGTACATAGCTCTCGCCTAATTGTTAATAATGGAGGGGACTCGGCAGAAGTTGTGGACGTTTTTGTATGAAAGACATGAAGACACAGAAGTTGTGGATTGTTAAAGGAATGTGGCCAGACTGAATCATGGACATGTGTTTTGTATTATTGAAAGAATCACAAGAAAGTTTGTACGGGGGAATGTTGAGGATCGCAGAAGAGGAATTGAACCACGGAAGAAGCTAAAAGTCCAGGTCCCTTTTTCGAAAGACACCTCTTGCACTGAATCAGCCCATGGGGGGGCGCCAGACTCCACTGAACGGACAAATCCACCCCACTCTCAGCACCTTCCACTCCTACAGGAAGGTGGACGCTTGAAAGGGGGGATTAGACTCATCTCCACCATTTCTTCATATAGTCTGATTTGGTTTTGTGTTCTTGATCATCTGTTACTTTGATTTCCTGTTAGAACTACTATTTTCAGGATCAGAGCCACTGCACCTTTGCCTGTGAAGCTGTCCCGGCATTTCACTCCCTTTTGTTGCTGTCAGGTCTCTGAAATGACTTAAACTGAATGATTTGGCAGCCTGCAGGACCCACAGCTGGTGCATACTGGACATGCAAGGCTTTCTACTGCTGTTCACTACATTCAAGGCTTGCCATCATACATCCATATAGCCATAAATAATACTTTTTTTTGTTTTGAAACTAAACATGCTGCCTATGGACAGGCTTTGAATGTTTTTTCAAGCGGAGGCGCGATGCAAGTCATCCTTTAACTACACAGCAACACTATATAACCACTGACCTGAGCTCTATGTGACTGGAGTAATAGGAGGTTCTTCACTATGTAAATTAAGCAACATAGACAAAATACGTGTATGGTTATGGATAGACGCCAGGATTAACTCTAGCATGTGACTCTTCCTGAACCGTACTTTTAAGTATAACATGCATCATGGATTTACGTGAGGGTGTGTCCTCTCTGCCTGGATCTCAAATTACCAATCAATGTTGAAAGGTAACTTATATAATTACTCCTGTAGACAAGAGTGGGATTTTTCTTTTCTGCTTCAAGAGTGGACTCCAAGCCAATGGGATGGTCTTTCTCCCTCTAGCTCAGTTACAAACGTCCTCCTCACATGGGCTCCCTCTATTCTGATACCCTGAAGGAATGTAATCTGTATATTTCATTGTTGATAGTTGGTCCTTTATAATATCTGCTTTATCAGTGTTGCTTTATAAAAATCATCCCGTCATTATTATTATTATAATTATTATTATTATTATTATTATTAATGTGTTACTACTATTATTTCTGCGGTTACCCATTGTGTTTTGCTTTTTTCAGGTTTTCTCTTTTGGCGAGGGGGGGGGGGTGTTGATAATGTCAGAGGATGCACTGCAACAACTTGTCAGATATGTTTGTGGCACAGGTCTTCACAATTTGTTTAAAAAATGGGGGTGTGTGTAGTCATCAATTTTGGTTGCAAATATGGGGATGTCTAAAATGTTATGTATGAAATTGTTTTGTTCACAATCTTATTTATTAACAAGTCAATTAGTTGCAGCGAGATGTGAGTAACTGCGATGTATATTTTGTCAAAAGCTGTTCAGTGCATTTTGAAATCATCTTGGGACTTTTTTTTTTAAGATAAATGGCTATTTTTGTTCAGTCATGAGATGACTTAACTGCTTTGGAATATATTCCAATAAAGATTTTAATTTTGAAGAACTTTGTCTGAATAACATCATCATGGCCAACGATGACAGTCTGCATCTACAAATGCATCTTTTTGTTTTTGAATATCTGTAGGGAAAAGACTATTTACAATTCAGTAATTTGTTTGTTTTCTGTGTTGTTATTTTTTGTTTGTTTTTTGTGTTTAGTTGGTTTTGGGTGGTCCTTAACACCATTAATTTAGCGCCAATAATAATAATCATAAATTGTATAAGTTTGTTTTTTTTTCCTGAAGGAATCTACATTGGCACATAAGCAATGTAATTACATTTTAATGAAAACAAAAATACAAGATACCAAACACTTTTGTAGAAGCATTACATTAATTCTTAATCTACTCCTGAAAACATACACAACATGTTCATGTTGTATCATGGTGGTTGCCATGTATCCATCAATTTGAAATATAACCATAACAACACTTCAATTTGGAAAGTCTAACAAATTAAGTACAATCATAGGGAAACATGCCCTTCCCCTAGATTACACATGAATTTGAACTGTTTTCAAATGTCACTTATCAAAATAAATCAAATTAAAATATACAAATGACCCCATTAAAAGCATCTACAGTAGTGGTAATCAGGGCAAAGCAAGTAGATTTAGACTGAGAAAATGTTCATGTTCAAGTGTCCCCTCCCTTTCAGACAAGGAAACCTAACAGAAAAGCTGAAATCAAATCACAAAACCCAAGAGTTTATTGTGTGGTGATTGTAGAACACAATTTCCACACAGAAACAGTAACATGATGTATTTGTCTGTTTTTGTTTGCGCTATAATTGACAGGCCGTGAATCCTTTAGTCTGTTTTCTGCAACACACTCGCCTCCAAATCTTGAAGGGTTACACATACAGAATTAAGTGTATTGCTTCCCTCTAGTGGCTAATGTGGGAACTGTGGCATTAAAATGAAAACGCTATAATTTATTTTGAACATGGAAACAGGGCTGAAATGAAAAAAACAACGATATTCTCACCTGTTGTCAGCACGGATGTAGATGAGGTCATTAAATGTTCATTTGTTTTTAAGCTTATAACGCTATAATAGCTCAAATATGCAACTATGATATGAAGCGTAACACTCGGCTAATAAAAAAAGAGGATAAGCTACTTAGGGGACAAGGTTCTGGCTAATCCTCTGTTTATAAAAAACAGTTTTCTACCTAATTATCTTCCAGTGCCCTTTTATCGGGCTTGTGTTGTGCTGTGTTGATACCGGAAGTCATATGCTTACTTCCTGGCAACCCGGGAGTCCCTAGCAACCACAGAAGAAAACACACAGAATAATGGCGAAGATAATCGGTGCCAAAAAATCCCTTTGGCAACAAGTGTGTGATGGTAAGATGGAAATTTTCGGTTTCCCAAGGCGTTTCAAAAATGTATTATTAAAGCTGTGTTTTTGTTTAATGTGTTTTGAAGAGTATGAAGCTGAGCAGCCCAGTCCTCCCAGTGTTGTGTGGACGGATACCAGTTCAGCGAGCACTCAGCTTTCCCAGTACAGCGCCAGTACACACTCCCCCGTCTTCTATGGACTCACCACAGCCAAGGTCAGCTGTACAAATATCCCTATCTGCCACATTAGTCTGGTGCATGTCACTCCAGCATTCTCTGAAGTAATTTTGGCAATCACCAATTTCATCAGGTGTTTGTGGATGATGATCCCCTGACAGACTTTGACCCTCTTCTGTGCCACCCTGCTCTGACTGGCTATTCTGTGTTAGGAAAACCTCCACCTTCAAGCCAGAAACAATCATCATCAGCTGACACTACATCACCTCCACAACTCCATCAACGTAAGATGAATGGACTGTGGTTTGCAGGGTTAAGCTGTGAACAAATGTCTCTGCCATCCTCGTCCGTAAATATTGTGTGTGTGTGTGTTTGTGTGTGTGTGTGTCAGGTCCTGTCACATGGTTTGTGGAGCAGAGAGTGTTCCCAGTGTTGTTGCCTGGATTGGAGGCTTTACTGAAAGAAGCCCAAAAGCAGGGCTGTTTCCAGGTCAGAATTTCTTCTGATAAATATGTAACTAAACAAACGACAGGTGACCCATAGGGCTGGGTATCATTTAAGAAATGACGATACCAGCACCAATCCAAGTACTCTCAGTGATATCGATACCAATTGAGTACTTCCTTAGATACCTATCATGTGAATAGAAACATTAAATTGCATAAAATGGCACCACTCCTCCACATCTAAATGATTTGATTTTTGTTACAGATTCAATTACCCTTTAGTATATTAAGTAATTTGAATTCATACAGTAAAAATGCTATTTACAGATTACTGCTTAATCTACAATAATAAAGTTTACTGTAACTTTTGTGGTGTTACTTTGAATACAGGACTTTACATGTAATGGAGTGTTTTTACATTGCCATGCTACTTTTATAATCTGAGTACTTTTTTCAACCTCTGCAATTTGCATCACATTGATTGCTCTTTTTTTTTATTTCAGCGGAAAACCACATTATTTAATCCATGTGACTTCCTAACTGAGTGGCTCTACAAGTACAAGCTCCATTTTCACTCTTTAATGCTCACCTCATCCTGTGAATTCTCTTGAATGTCATATTTTAGCTGTATGTGTATCATGCGTCTCTCTCTCTCTCTCCTCAGCCATAACCCTCGCAGGCAAGGACAGATCCCGGTGAACTTCCCTGAAATCCACTTTGTAAAGAACTGGCTCAGCATGCAGTAAGTATTTCCTCAAGCTGCCACTGTCACACACACACACACACACACACACACACACACACACACACACACACACACACACACACACACACACACACACACACACACACACACACACACACACTTGACTTTGGCATTCATGAGTTTCATAGTGACCAGGTTCCAGTTCAGTGTCTGAAGAATTAAATAAATATTAACTTAAAGGAACAAAAATATACAAAAACAAAAATTTACTTTCTACCTCTCTCCCTATCCTTAGTCCTAGGCCTCCCATCCCTCTGTTTCTGCTGCTGAGTGAGGATCAGGCTGCTCTGCTCATCCAGGCTTTCTGGAGGGGATACAAGGTATACTGGACAAAACTAAAGGCAAAATGCTGTGTACAGGCTGTGTGTCCAATTGTATATCAAAGCACTAGAACGTGACGAGGACTGGCAATGCAGATAGACGTTGTTGGAAGAATGTAGCTGAGACACGTGTAAAAAAAAAAAAAAAAAGAGAGGAGTTCGGAAAATAAGCTTAAAGTTTCAGAAGATTGTCATAACAAAATACAGGAGGAAATACTCTGGATTCGTTAGCTATGTACTCACCACAACTGCAGCTATACTGTATATAGTGATATTGACAGGGCTAGTCCAGCTGGCCGCTTCCCAAACTTTTCAAATTGATTTGAAAAGTGTGTGTGTGTGTGTGTGTGTGTGTGTGTTTGTGTGTTTGTGTGTGTGTGTGTGTGTGTGTGTGTGTGTGTGTGTGTGTGTGTGTGTGTGTGTGTGTGTGTGTGTGTGTGTGTGTGTGTGTCAGAAGTAACAGTGTGGAAATAAATCAGGATTTTGAAATAGAGAGCGTGAAGGAACCCTGCAGATACCCCACACACACATTCAGCCTGTGTGTGTGTGTGTGTGTGTGTGTGTGTGTTTCCATTAGGATACAATACCGCACCCTCCTCTGAGTACATTGGCCCACAGTGCGATCTTGTTGTATAATCCCATCCTGCTGAAAAGCCCCCACCATCCACGCATCCACAGGGACTGCAATTTCATTTCATTTCATTTCATTCAGCAGTTTGATTATGTCATCAGTGATGCCTAGCTTAATTCCATCCTGTGTGGGTGTTGTGATATAAATAGGCAATACCAGAGGCGAACAGCAGCAATTTCGCCACAATCACACACTCCCATTCTGCTTCACTCAAAGATAAACCTCCTGTGGTGTAAGGATGTAAGCAGAGGCTATGTTTTTGTTTGTCACCCCCGAGGCTCTTATGTTGTTTTTTTTTGTTTCTTGTCCTTCGCCGCTTGAGGGAGTATTCAGTTTCAGTCTCGCTGCACAAACCATTGAGAGGAAAGGATGCCAGCTGTTCTGTCATGTACAATCACCTTCTGTTTCAACGATCTCAAAATCTATATTTGCACATGCATTCATGTGGGCATGTAGATGAATTTAAGGGTTGTGCATGAAACGTTTTTATTGTATGTCTATTATGCAGGATTTTTCAGTTGGTATTTGTTAACACATTGTGTTCAAAGTTGGTCTCTCCTCCCTGACTCAACGAGAGAGAGAGGAGAGGAGAGAGAGAGAGAGAGAGAGAGAGAGAGAGAGAGAGAGAGAGAGAGAGAGAGAGAGAGAGAGAGAGAGAAGAGAGAGAGAGAGAGAGAGAGAGAGAGAGAGAGAGAGAGAGAGAGAGAGAGAGAGAGACAGAGAGACAGAGAGACAGAGAGAGACAGAGAGAGAAGTGGTGAGAACAGAGCCGTGAATCAGATAAATAAAACATCATTTTTGTCCTGTCCTCTGTGGCCTCTCTGCTCTGCGTGTGTATAACTCAGCCCGGCTCCCGCTCAAACAGACACACAGACCTGCACCTCTTTATGCATCCATGACACAGAGACGGAGGGCAGAGCGGAGCAGAGGAGAGAGAGATCGAGACAGTGATGTAACCTGGTTGCTATGCTACAAGTCACGACCTCACACCCTGCGTGCTGGTATTGGCTGGAGGCCACACACCCACTGACGCCCTGAAATGTCCCAAACACAGCAAAATAATTAAAAATTATACAGGCGGAGTGCAGGGTCTCTGTAGATAGATACACTGCCACACACATATAGTGGGTCATAAGTGATGACTAATTTAGAGGAGGTACTTTTGTTTGTTCCAGATTTGGTCTACTATTGCACCAGCAGGGGGCAACACCTCCTCTTTTTTCTGTTGCAACATAAAATCCGATTAGCCTATGCTCACATCAGGTGGCAGCAGTGAGTCAGCTGCCTGTCACTCCTCACTGTGTTTACACTGAAATAAGAGAGGTTCAGTTGGGCCACTGATAACACTGCAGCCTGCTACCCAAAGGGATTTAGAGGAAGAGAGACACGTCCAGAAAGAGAAAAAAAAGAGACAGCAAAGCGGGAATGGAAGGATATAAGGATGAAGCTTAGGGCTATGTTTGGAACATTTTTGGATGGATAGATGGGTGACAAAAGGGAGAAAAGAGGCGAGTCAAGCTGATTCTGCAGTGGCCTTGGATTAGGAATTGGGCAAGATGGAGGGAAATACATCTGTAAAGGGTAAGAAGAGGTCAAGAGATGAAGGATGAAGCCTCTGAGAAGCTCATGGAGGCTGTGAGCACTGCACAATCAGGGGTTTGAGGTTGAGGGTTGGCCTCTTGAAGAGACAGAGGATCATAACTTATTAAAGACATACAGGGTGGAGATATTTTAGGTAGGCACTGAGCAGGCGTTCTGTACTGTGTCGTGGCTGCTGTTACCTTGACACTTAAAAAAACAGCAGTTACAGCAGCAGTGGGCAGTAGAGCAGAGATGAGGACATCGGTACAAACAGTCATCTGGAAAGCACAGATGCACTGTACAACGTCATTAGTTCCTGTGTGTACTTCTGTGTTATTTAGATAGCACTCTCCTATTGTCATAAAATACTATGCTTCACAGATTACATATATAAGTGAACAAGATATACATTACTAAAATCTGACTGAGAGTTTATAATATAGAAATGTTTTTAGGGGTTTATGAGACTAATAGGATTATGGGATTTTGCTGTAGAAAAGTGCAAAAGCATTTGATTCATTGATGATTCTTATGTGACTTTTGAATTGAGTGATGATGCCAAGATGATCATTTTTATAGACGTTTTATCCAAATTGTACATCATATTATCAAAATACTATGTTCTCTTCAACCTTACAACCCCCCCATAGCCTCTCTTTTCCCCTCACTCTTACACTCTCTTTTCTGTTATATAACCCGCCTGACGCAGCGCTGACTGCAGAGTGTGTGTGTGTGTGTGTGTGTGTGTGTGTGTGTGTGTGTGTGTGTGTGTGTGTGTGTGTGTGTGTGTGTGTGTGTGTGTGTGTGTGTGTGTGTGTGTGTGTGTGTGTGTGTGTGTGTGTGTGTGTGTGTAAGAAAGACAGACAGACTGAAGGCCTGGAAGCAGGGAAAGAGGGTATTTTTGTCGATTGGAATTTATCCCTCCATTATTAATCTCCATCAAAACATATTGAAGACTGAGGAAGAGCAGCAGTGGAGATACAGAACGCACAGAGACACAGTCTCTCTCTCTCTCTCTCACACACACACACACACACACACACACATATACATACACACACATCTATGACCCAGACAATGTGATTGTCTCTTGTTTCACTCACGTAGAACTATAAAGCGTTGCTAGGGCTAAACATATTACATAATCTTCTTTACGCTGTGTGCCTTAGCCCAACTCTAATCCATTCATCCATGTCTGCTACTGTAATGCACACATATGTACATGCACACACACACACACAAACACATACCACTAATCACTAAGATTTCTCAGGCTCTCTCAGGTCTAGTCAGCTGAGTGGGAGTAATGTGGCTGCTGTGTAATAAATAGGCATTACAATTACTGTAGGCCGTCAATATCCGGGGTGGTTGTGGTGAGGTACAGTAGAAGCAGGCTTTTATAATAATCATTTCCAGTGTCTCCATTTGCAGATGTAGATTTATGAAGCATACACACAAGTTGTGGTTGGCCTTGCCCTAAATATAACACAGCACTGTGCTGAGCAGCACTGCCTTGTCTAACCTAACCCGATATAGTAAATCACATTCGACTACCCCGAGTCCAACTCAGATCAGATAAGATACGAGTGACTGATTATCTTGTTTTCAACCATGATCTGTTTTTCTTACATCATTTTGTTGCAGAACTGATTATCAATTTATCAATTAATCAGTCGACAAAAGATTAATCAGCAACTATTTTGATAACCAAATAATTGTTTTCGTAATTTTTTAAGCAAATATCCCAAAAAGTATTTTGGTTTCAGCTACTTAAATGTGATGATGTCATGCTTTCTTTGTCATTTATTGTAGTAAATTGATTATTTGGGGGTTTTGGACTGTTGGTCAGACAAAATAAGACTTCATCTTTGAGTGTGAGAAATAATAAAATGCATTTTTTACAGTTTTCTTAAATTTTCTTGCATGAAGTAGATGTTCTTTTTCTTAGAGGAAACTATGTAATGTCTTTGAAAAAATGTTTTTTAAATTTTATTTCTAGTAATTAAACTGAAATAAGAATAGTAGCTCTCTTATGTTCCTTACGTGTCTGAGGAAGTTCTTCTTGCATTAGTAGTCCTAGTTTTTGTCACAAAGTGGGGCCCAGTGATTGGTATTCCACTTGACATAAACTAGAGCTGGTCGAAAGAATCACACACACACACAGACAGAGAGAGAGAGAGAGAGAGAGAGGGAGAGAGGGAGAGAGAGAGAGAGAGAGAGAGAGAGAGAGAGAGAGAGAGAGAGAGAGAGAGCTGTATAGTCAACAGCAGAAGTAGGTCTATGATTCCAACTGAATGATCCGAGGGCCGCAATAGATGAATGGTTTGAATGGAGGTCTAGTGTTTAGTCGGTGAAGAGCCATGCAGTGACACTCATGCAGAAAATTTGTCACAGGCACTGAGGACCTCCAGTAGCCAGTGGCTCTGCTTCAACCTCACTTCCCCCTTCTGTAAAGGGACTGTATGGGCGTCCTGAATGGAAGAACGAGTTGGACTGAGGGATGGAAAGGCCTACACATGTAGTCCTGGGATATCCACTTACCTCTGCAATATTGAAAGTATTTTAAATCTTATTTACTTCTAAGTGTTCTTACAAAGGACAATGGAGCCACAGTGTAACTACTTACTGCGCCTGAGTCTACAGTGCCACGATTCAATTTACAGGTTGCTTGGCTGGTTAAACTTTGATGAAAGCGTTGCGCAACAAAATAATGGTGTGTGTGTGTGTGTCTGTGTGTGTGAGGGGTATAGAGGAAGCTGCGGTGGCTGGGTCCTGTGCAGGCTGTCGGCGCGGTTGCGGCCAGTTCTTCCAAACAGAAGCCATTGTGCTGCTGCAGAGTGTGAGACCAGGAGAAGAGTTCAGTCTCACAGGCAGCTTTGTACAAGAAGGAAGGCGGCTTAAGGCTGTGCATTGGGATTGAAGTGTGTGTGTGTGTGTGTGTGTGTGTGTGTGTGTGTGTGTGTGTGTGTGTGTGTGTGTGTGTGTGTGTGTGTGTGTGTGTGTGTGTGTGTGTGTGTGTGTGTGTGTGTGTGTGTGTGTGTGTGTGTGTGTGTGTGTGTGTGTGTGTGTGTGTGTGTGTGTGTGTGTGTGTGTGTGCATGCGAGAGGGTAAGGAGGGCATACTGTGCGCAGTTTGTGTCACGTTGTGCTTGTATGCATTTTGTGGATATGTGGTGAGTGTGGGGGGGTCTGCTTGGGCTGCTGCTGGCGTCAACTTTGAGGGGAAATGCTAGTAAAGCTTAATAGGATTGAGATTCTTTTTTTAGTGCTACTGTGGAGTGTGTGAGATTTTTTTCCATGTGCATGCATGCACCCTCTCAGTGCCAGCTAGTTATTCTAATTGCTCTAATACCAGCCTTCATGCATGCACACACCATGAGTAGAGTGACTCACGTGCACAGTGAAACAGACTCTGTCACGTGTGCAGTGACATTGAGATTAAACCAGAAATATACTGTATTATCAGAATGATTCAAACTGGGAAAAATAGATGACAAGAAAAACATAATTTTGTGTCATACATCAAGTTTAAATGTATAAACACTTATAGAGAGCATGTATACAGACACACGAACACACACACACAAACACACACACACACACACACACACACACACGTACACACACACAGAGCCCTGGCTTCATGTGCACAGTCAAAACAATACCTTACCCCCGCTAATCAGCAGTGCTGATGCACACAGACAGGCTTCAAAACACTCACACATACACTCAGCTCAGCTTTTTGTCTCCTCACTTTCACACATGAACTGTCAGCATCCTGTAGAAAGCTTGTATATTCAAAAAGTCAGCTTTCCAAGAACTGAGAAAAACAGTTTTTGTCTTTGTATGCTGGTATGTAGTGTGTGTGACACATTATAAAGAAGTGTCACGGGGGGTCCTAAGCCCATCAAATATTTCCCTCATGCAGGAGTAACTGATAGTAACAGAAGCAGAACTTGATGCGTAAGATTTGTGGAGGACAAAAATGGAAAGTGACATTGAATAGACATGGCCACACAGGCACAAAGCAATGAGCAAACCCGACACACTCCCCCCCGCCACCCTTCCTGACCCTCAACCCTCATTTCCATTTCTATGGTTTGCTCTCATCAGCAGAGGGTCTGTTGCAGCACTGTGACACCCGGTGAATTAACTATCAGAGCTCACAACCCATTCCTCAACCCCTTTGCCAGGCTGCATGTTATATAACAGACCCACTTTTGGAGAGGTAGGAAAACAGGATTGGAGAAACTAGACGCAGGAGAGAATACAGAGTAAAGAGGAGATTTATGGATGAAGAGGGATGAAACATTGATGTGCGGGAGAGTATGGAGATAATAAGGTGTTGGCAGGGGAGACTGGGCACTGAAGGAGAGGAGAGGAAATACAAGAGATGACCAGAGACAAAGGAGGGACGAAAAGGAAGGAGAGGAAGGCCTAGTAGTAGTCGTAGTAGGAGGAAGAGATGAAGAAGGAAAATGAGAATACACTCTTCAGGGAAATTTTTCTGTTCATCTACAACAGCAAGCTTGTTTATCAATCTCTCAGGAAAGACTGCATCCCACACATGAGCGCACAGCAACAACAAGAAGTGTCCCCCAAAAACAAAAGCATAACTCATGTTAACTACAGACTGGACAGAGAGAAGAATCAAAGACAGCTCACTGACAATTAGGTCGCATTGATCAGCAGCAGGATTTGACTGATTTATTCATTCTGTTGTCAAGAGTGTGAACACACCCAAATGAGAGCATGTGAACACAGACACACAAAAACACACACTTATTGAAGCATACATTGCGAGTGCTCCAAATAGGACTTTTATAGACAATGCTTGTGGCTTATTGACTAGCCTGCAACATAATTAAGTTATTGATAATGTTTGCTCATTTGTATTTATGCATGTGCTGCCTGCGCACGTGTGCTGTATGTCTGTGTGTGTGTGTGTGTGTGTGTGTGTGTCTGTGTCTGTGTCTGTGTGTGTGTGTGTGTGTGTGTGTGTGTGTGTGTGTGTGTGTGTGTGTGTGTGTGTGTGTGTGTGTGTGTGTGTGTGTGTGTGTGTGTGTGTGGTGTGTGTGTCTGTGTCTGTGTCTGTGTGTGTGCTGTAGATCAGGACACGTTCAGATGTGCAGGAGCTGCGCCAGTGGCAGAAAAAACTTAGAGAGAACCATGACATTGCCAAAACTGTCAAGCAATTTTGGGCCCGGCAAGAAAGCAGAGGTGAGAACCCCCACACACACACACACACACACACACACACACACACACACACACACACACACACACAGGCACGTGCGCACACACACACACACGCGCACACACACTTACACACACAGACATGGTATCAGTGAATCCAGGCCTGAGGCTTGCTGGCAATACGATACGATTGATTTTGAATTTTCTCCTGTGGCTGACAACAGCTGCTGATAGGCAGGAAGCCAACACATACACACACACACACACACACACACACACACACACACACGCTAGAATGCATATATATCAACCCATACAGCACTATTTATTCTTTATCCTTGCACTAAATGTTACCTGATTTATATTGTTTGATGTACTGTTGTCGTGTTTTATGTGCCTTGTAAGGTGTCCTTGAGTGCTTTGAAAGGCGCCTTTAAATAAAATGCATCATTATTATTATTATTATTATTATTATTATTATTATTATTATTATATACACCGATATACAGTCACAGGCACACACACAGAAACTGCAGGGATACAGTATACATCCCAAACAGAGGTTTGAAGTTGAAGCAGAGAGATGAGGACCGTAGTGACACAGAGAGAGAGAATGAGGGCAGTGACAATGATGGAGAAAGAAAAGAGACAGTTAGAGAGAGAGAGAGAGAGAGAGAGAGAGAGAGAGAGAGAGAGAGAGAGAGAGAGAGAGAGAGAGAGAGAGAGAGAGAGAGAGAGAGAGAGAGAGAGAGAGAGAGAGAGAGAGAGAGAGAGAGAGAGAGAGAGAGAGAGAGAGAGAGAGAGAGAGAGAGAGAGAGAGAGAGAGAGAGAGAGAGAGAGAGTAGATGACGAGTGAAGGAGAGAAAAAAAATGTTCTGCAGGGCTCAGGGGTGTATTTGTGTGTGAGAGAGTTAGGGCAGAGGATGGGGGCTGGGGATGCATGTGGAGAAAGAGACGAGGGGGCAGAGGGAGGGAGTGAGATGGAGACAGAGAGGTATAAAATGATGAAATGTGTTGAGGCCTTTGAGTGTGTATGTGTGTATACTGTGTGCACACGCAAGGGACAGAGGAGAGCAGCTGAGAATGCAGGCTCATGTCCACTGTGACTGACGTAGAATTAGAGCTCAAGGAGAGTGACAAAACTTTGTCCTTGGACACACACACTCACACCAGGTGCCAAAGGGTACATTGGGATAATTGTGGTTCAGGACAGCTTATGTAAAAAAAAAAAAAAAAACACATTCAGAGGACACCCAAAAATACACTGGTGTATGGCTGATTTTGTTGTACATTTATTGTCCCAGTTGCCAGTAGCCATCCAACTACAACAGGACACACCTTTTGTTCTCCTTTTTGTTTGGTTTCCCACCCTTCTGCGTCACCTTACCAACACGTGTTCCAGTTGTGTGCGATTCGTCACCTTACCAACACGTGTTCCAGTTGTGTGCGATTGAGTGGATGAAAACTAGTCAGCAAGTGGACAGAAAAGTAAAAATAGAGAGCTAAAAGTGATGGATAAATGATTGAAATGTACGGATTCTGCGACCATGTAAAACAACTAGAGGATACACTGTGTTTACAGTATTCATTCTCATTTTGGCTTTTGTTTGTGCTTTACCAAGCCCAAGGGGTAATATCCGTGTCTGTAGAAGTTAAATGCTCCGCTATGTTAACCAGCTTAACTCTAACTCTGTCTGTCAATTGGTGCCAGGCAGATATTGCACCAAAGATTTTAAGGGCTTTTCTTTTTGGGTGAAAATAGCTGCCTGTTCTGCCCGATAACAAGACGGTGAGAGTGGAACAGACTGAAATAGTAAAGTAGTCAACCAGAAAGCCCAAATCAACGAGCTGAATGATGCTATAAAACTCTGTAGAGCTGAAGGGAACTGCAGAGATGGGTGATTATTCTCTGTGGCACTACATATGACCCCTTTCAAATTCAAGAAGTCATGTAATCCGCTGTTTATATGAAAATATTGATTGTAGCCACTTTAAATGAAAGTGCATGTAGAAGATGACAAACACGCACCCTCTCCAACTTCCACACCAAAACTGGTCGTTTTTTGTCACACGCAGACAATGAACCACCGTGTCATAAACGCAGGTTGTTTCCACACTGACACATTCCACACAACAAAGGCACTCGCTGCAGCCGACGCGGGCCGACGAACATTCTTCCACTGGGTTGCCACAGCCACACTGTGCTGCTGCTGCTGCTAACTGCTGCTACCTCTACTGCACCACGACTGCTGACCTGACATTCTAGCAGGGGGCCTGGGGACGTGTGTGTGTGTGTGTGTGTGTGTGTGTGTGTGTGTGTGTGTGTGTGTGTGTGTGTGTGTAAGAGTATTTGAGAGTATACAAGAGTGTCTGCCCAGACTGTTGTCCTCATTGGAGGCCATTTTATGACCTCTTCAACTGAATCTGAAATGGATGAGAATGGGAGTGAATCAGAAATGTAGGATATAGGGGCAGGGAGGTTACAGACAGAGGGAGTGACGGAGGGAGGCAGGGAGTGGAAGAGAGTGCTGCTGAAGTTGCAGTTGGTTTTGCCTGTTTGT